>NC_069499.1:1290837912-1290907912 GCF_027579735.1 Bombina bombina | reverse complement strand
GCATATGAACTCGCTTTGTGTTTATATATCCTCTTGGTATATGGTAGGCTTCCAGATTAACCATATGGATCAGTGTCTTTCCTGCTTCTCAGATATGGAATCCTTTTTTCCAGAGTATGGTAAAGTTTCCAAGGATTTTTCTCCCAAAGTTAGAAATCTCTTTTATACAGTTTTCGCATGAATGCCTGAGACCCAAGAGTGGCCTCATCAGCTGGAAGAGGGCAATTTAAGTATATAGAAACCTGTATGTAGCTGCATGTGTGCGTTACTGATGAGGCCACTCTTGGGTCTCAGGCATTCATGCGAAAACTGTATAAAAGAGATTTCTAACTTTGGGAGAAAAATCCTTGGGAGCTCTACCATACTCTGGAAAAAACAAAATGTATGCTTAACTGATAAATTTATTTCTCTTGTGGTGCATCCAGTCCACGGGTTCATCCATTACTTGTGGGATATTCTCCTTCCCAACAGGAAGCTGCAAGAGGACACCCACAGCAGAGCTGTCAATATAGCTCCTCCCCTAACTGCCACCCCCAGTCATTCGACCGAAGACAAGCAAGAAAAAAAGGAGAAACTATAGGGTGCATTGGTGACTGTAGTTTAAAAATAAAAAAAAACACCTGCCTTAAAATGACAGGGCGGGCCGTGGACTGGATACACCACAAGAGAAATAAATTTATCAGGTAAGCATAAATTTTGTTTTCTCTTGTAAAGGTGTATCCAGTCCACGGGTTCATCCATTACTTGTGGGATACCAATACCAAAGCTTTAGGACACGGATGAAAGGAGGGACAAGGCAGGAACTTAAACGGAAGGCACCACTGCCTGTAAGACCTTTCTCCCAAAAATAGCCTCAGAAGAAGCAAAAGTATCAAATTTATAGAATTTAGAAAAGGTATGAAGCGAAGACCAAGTCGCCGCCTTACAAATCTGTTCAACAGAAGCCTCATGTTTAAAAGCCCATGTGGAAGCTACTGCTCTAGTAGAATGAGCTGTAATTCTTTCAGGAGGCTGCTGGCCAGCAGTCTCATAAGCTAAGCGTATTATACTTCTTAGCCAAAAAGAAAGAGAAGTTGCCGAAGACTTTTGGCCTCTCCTCTGTCCAGAGTAGACAACAAACAAAGCAGATGTTTGACGAAAATCCTTCGTAGCTTGTAAATAAAACTTTAAAGCACGAACCACATCAAGACTGTGTAATAGACGTTCCTTCTTTGAAGAAGGATTAGGACATAGTGAAGGAACAACAATCTCCTGATTGATATTCTTATTAGATACCAGGAAGAAACCCAGGTTTGGTACGTAACACTAACTCATCTGCATGGAAAATCAGATAAGGGGAATCACATTGTAAAGCAGATAACTCCGAAACTCTTCGAGCCGAGGAGATAGCTACTAAAAACAGAACTTTCCAAGATAAAAGCTTAATATCTATGGAATGCAAAGGTTCAAACGGAACCCCTTGAAGAACTTTAAGAACTAAATTTAAACTCCATGGCGGAGCAACAGGTTTAAACACAGGCTTGATTCTAACTAAAGCCTGACAAAACGCCTGAACGTCTGGAACCTCAGCCAGACGTTTGTGCAAAAGAATAGACAGAGCAGAAATCTGTCCCTTTAAGGAACTAGCTGACAAACCCTTCTCCAATACTTCTTGGAGAAAAGATAATATCCTAGGAATCCTGACCTTACTCCATGAGTAACCCTTGGATTCACACCAATGAAGATATTTACACCATATCTTATGATAGATTTTCCTGGTGACAGGCTTCCGAGCCTGAATTAAGGTATCAATGACAGATTCGGAAAAACCACGCTTTGATAGAATCAAGCATTCAATCTCCAAGCAGTCAGACGAAGAGAAATTAGATTTGGATGTTTGAAGGGACCTTGAAGTAGAAGGTCCTGCCTTAGTGGCAGAGTCCATGGTGGAAAGGATGACATGTCCACCAGATCTGCATACCAAGTCCTGCGTGGCCACGCAGGGGCTATCAAGATCACCAAAGCTCTCTCCTGCTTGATCTTGGCAATCAGACGAGGGAGCAGAGGAAACGGTGGAAACACATAAGCCAGGCTGAAGGACCAGGACGCTGCTAAAGCATCTATCAGCGCTGCCTTGGGAACCCTGGACCTGGACCCGTAACAAGGAAGCTTGGCGTTCTGACGAGACGCCATGAGATCCAGTTCTGGTTTGCCCCAAAGTTGGATCAACTGGGCAAATACCTCCGGATGGAGCTCCCACTCCCCCGGATGAAAAGTCTGCCGACTTAGAAAATCCGCCTCCCAGTTCTCTACTCCTGGGATATGGATACCTGAGAGATGGCAAGAGTGAACCTCTGCCCATAGAATTATCTTTGAAACCTCCAACATTGCCAGGGGGCTCCTTGTTCCCCCCTGATGGTTGATATAGGCTACAGTCGTGATGTTGTCTGACTGAAATCTGATGAACCTGACCGCAGATAGCTGAGGCCAAGCCTGAAGAGCATTGAATATCGCTCTTAGTTCCAGAATGTTTATCGGAAGGAGGGCCTCCTCCTGAGTCCACAAACCCTGAGCCTTCAGGGAGTTCCAGATTGCACCCCAGCCCAGAAGGCTGGCATCTGTCGCTACTATAGTCCATTCTGGCCTGCGGAAACTCATTCCCTTGGACAGATGGACCCAAGATAGCCACCAGAGAAGTCTCTTGATCCAGATTTAGTAGAGGGGACAAATCTGTGTAATCCCCATTCCACTGACTGAGCATGCAAAGTTGCAGTGGTCTGAGATGTAGGCGGGCAAACGGAACTATGTCCATTGCCGCTACCATTAATCCGATTACCTCCATACACTGAGCCACTGACGGACGAGAAATGGAATAAAGAGCACGGTAGGAAGTTAGAAGTTTTGACAACCTGACCTCTGTCAGATAAATCTTCATTTCTACTGAATCTATCAGAGTTCCTAGGAAGGAAACTCTTGTGAGAGGTGAGAGAGACCTCTTTCCTTCGTTCACCTTCCACCCGTGAGACCTTAGGAATGCCAGAACAATGTCCGTCTGGGACCTGGCGATTTGAAAAGTTGACGCCTGTATCAGGATGTCGTCTAGGTAAGGGGCTACTGCTATACCCCGCAGTCTTAGAACCGCCAGAAGGGACCCTAGAACCTTCGTAAAGATTCTTGGTGCCGTGGCTAACCCAAAGGGAAGAGCCACAAACTGGTAATGCCTGTCTAGGAAGGCGAACCTGAGAAACTGATGATGATCCCTGTGTATCGGAATATGTAGATAAGCATCCTTTAAATCCACGGTAGTCATATATTGACCCTTCTGGATCATAGGTAGGATGGTTCGAATAGTCTCCATCTTGAAGGATGGGACCCTGAGAAATTTGTTTAGGATCTTGAGATCCAAGATTGGTCGGAAAGTTCCCTCTTTCTTGGGAACTATAAACAGATTTGAATAGAAGCCCTGCCCCTGTTCCTCCTTTGGAACTGGGTGGATCACTCCCATAACTAGTAGGTCTTGAACGCAATGTAAGAATGCCTCTCTCTTTATCTGGTTTGCAGATAATTGTGAGAGATTAAATCTCCCCTTTGGAGATGAAGCTTTGAAATCCAGACGATATCCCTGGGAAACAATCTCCAGAGCCCCCTACTAGATCCGTTGTCGGATAGGGGGCCGCTCCTTCATGCTGTCTTGGAGGCAGCAGCAGGCTTTCTGGCCTGCTTGCCCTTGTTCCAGGACTGGGTAGGTTTCCAGGCCTGCTTAGATTGAGCAAAAGTTCCCTCTTGTTTTGAAGTAGAGGGAGCTGATCCTGCACCTGCCTTGAAATTTCGAAAGGCACGAAAATTAGACAGTTTGGCCCTTGATTTGGCCCTGTCCTGAGGAAGGGTATGACCCTTACCTCCAGTAATGTCAGCAATAATTTCTTTCAAACCAGGCCCGAATAAGGTCTGCCCCTTGAAAGGAATGTTGAGTAATTTAGACTTTGAAGTCACATCAGCTGACCAGGATTTAAGCCATAGAGCTCTGCGCGCCTGGATGGCAAATCCGGAATTCTTAGCCGTTAGTTTAGTCAAATGAACAATGGCATCAGAAACAAATGAGTTAGCTAGCTTAATTGTTCTACGCTTGTGAATAATTTCAGTCAATGGAGCTGTATGGATGGCCTCTTCCAGGGCCTCAAACCAGAACGCCGCCGCAGCAGTGACAGGCGCAATGCATGCAAGGGGCTGTAAAATAAAACCTTGTTGAATAAACATTTTCTTAAGGTAACCCTCTAATTTTTTATCCATTGGATCTGAAAAAGCACAACTGACCTCAACCGGGATAGTGGTACGCTTTGCTAAAGTAGAAACTGCTCCCTCCACCTTAGGGACTGTCTGCCATAAGTCCCATGTAGTGGCATCTATGGGAAACATTTTTCTAAATATAGGAGGTGGAGAAAAGGGCACACCGGGTATATCCCACTCCTTACTAATGATTTCTGTAAGTCTTTTAGGTATTGGAAAAACATCAGTATTCACCGGCACTGCATAGTATTTATCCAGCCTACACAATTCCTCTGGCACTGCAATTGTGTCACAGTCATTCAGAGCAGCTAATACCTCCCCAAGCAATACACGGAGGTTCTCAAGCTTAAATTTAAAAGTATAAATCTCTGAATCAGGTCTCCCCGATTCAGAGACGTCACCCACAGACTGAAGCTCTCCGTCCTCAGGTTCTGCATATTGTGACGCAGTATCAGACATGGCTCTTACAGCATCTACGCGCTCTGTATCTCGTCTAACCCCAGAGCTATCGCGCTTGCCTCTCAATTCAGGCAATCTGGCTAATACCTGTGACAGGGTATTATTCATGATTGCAGCCATGTCCTGCAAAGTAATCGCTATGGGCATCCCTGATGTGCTTGGCGCCATATTAGCGTGCGTCCCTCGAGCGGGAGGCGAAGGGTCCGACACGTGGGGAGAGTTAGTCAGCATAACTTCCCCCTCGACAGACCCCTCTGGTGACAATTCTTTTATAGATAAAGACTGATTTTTACTGTTTAAGATGAAATCAATACATTTAGTACACATTCTCCTATGGGGCTCCACCATGGCTTTTAAACATAATGAACAAGTAGTTTCCTCTGTGTCAGACATGTTTGTACAGACTAGCAATGAGACTAGCAAGCTTGGAAAACACTTTAAACCAAGTTAACAAGCAATATAAAAAACGTTACTGTGCCTTTAAGAGAAAAAAATTTTGGCAAAATTTGAAATAACAGTGAAAAAAGGCAGTTACACTAACGAAATTTTTTCAGTGTATGTAACAAGTTAGCAGAGCATTGCACCCACTTGCAAATGGATGATTAACCCCTTAATACCAAAAACGGAATAATAAATGACAAAAACGTTTTTAAACACAGTCACAACAACTGCCACAGATCTACTGTGGTTGTTACCCTCCTCAAACACGACTTTTGAAGCCTTTTGAGCCCTTCAGAGATGTCCTGTATCATGCAGAAGGAAGCTGAGTGTCTCTGTCTGTAATTTTAGCTGCGCAGAAAAGCGCTAAAATAGGCCCCTCCTACTCATATTACAACAGTGGAACGCTTCAGGAAACTGTTTCTAGGCAAAAATCAAGCCAGCCATGTGGAGAAAAAACTAGGCCCCAATAAGTTTTGTCACCAAACATATATAAAAACGATTAACATGCCAACAAACGTTTTATATTACACTTTTATAAGAGTATGTATCTCTGTTAATAAGCCTGATACCAGTCGCTATTAAATCACTGCATTTAGTATTAACTTACATTAATCCGGTATCAGCAGCATTTTTCTAGCAAATTCCATCCCTAGAAATATGTTTACTGCACATACCTTATTGCAGGAAAACCTGCACGCCATTCCCCCTCTGAAGTTACCTCACTCCTCAGAATATGTGAGAACGGCAATGGATCTTAGTTACTACTAAATCACAGGCAGATTCTTCTTCTAATGCTGCCTTTGATAAAACAGTACACTCCGGTACCATTTAAAAATAAGAAACTTTTGATTGAAGTTAAGAAACTAACTATAATACACCACACTCCTCTTACTACGTCCATCTTTGTTGAGAGTTGCAAGAGAATGACTGGATATGACAGTGAGGAGAGGAGCTATATAGCAGCTCTGCTGTGGGTGATCCTCTTGCAACTTCCTGTTGGGAAGGAGAATATCCCACAAGTAATGGATGATCCGTGGACTGGATACACTTAACAAGAGAAATAACAGAATTTATGCTTACCTGATAAATTACTTTCTCCAACGGTGTGTCCGGTCCACGGTGTAATCCATTACTTGTGGGATATTCTCCTCCCCCACAGGGAAAGGCAAGGAGAGCACACAGCAAGAGCTGTCCATATAGTCCCTCCCAGGCTCCGCCCCCCCAGTCATTCGACCGACGGTTAGGAGAAAAAAAGGAGAAACTATAGTGTGCCGTGGTGACTGTAGTGTATAGAGAAAGAAATTCTTCAAACCTGATTAAAAAACCAGGGCGGGCCGTGGACCGGACACACCGTTGGAGAAAGTAATTTATCAGGTAAGCATAAATTCTGTTTTCTCCAACATTGGTGTGTCCGGTCCACGGTGTCATCCATTACTTGTGGGAACCAATACTAAAGCTTTAGGACACGGATGAAGGGAGGGAGCAAATCAGGTTACCTAAACAGAAGGCACCACGGCTTGCAAAACCTTTCTCCCGAAAATAGCCTCCGAAGAAGCAAAAGTATCAAATTTGTAGAATTTGGACAAAGTGTGCAGAGAAGACCAGGTCGCTGCCTTACATATCTGATCAACAGAAGCCTCATTCTTGAAGGCCCATGTGGAAGCCACAGCCCTAGTAGAGTGAGCTGTGATTCGTTCAGGAGGCTGCCGTCCGGCAGTCTCGTAAGCCAATCGTATGATGCTTTTCAGCCAAAAGGAAAGAGAGGTAGCAGTACCTTTTTTGACCTCTCCTCTTGCCAGAATAAACTACAAACAAACAGAGAAGACGTTTGTCTGAAATCCTTTGTTGCTTCTAAATAGAACTTTAAAGCACGGACTACATCTAAATTGTGTAACAAGCGTTCCTTCTTTGAAACTGGATTCGGACACAAAGAAGGCACAACTATTTCCTGGTTAATATTCTTGTTGGAAACAACCTTTGGAAGGAAACCAGGTTTAGTACGCAAAACAACCTTATCTGAATGGAACACCAGATAGGGCGGATTACACTGCAGAGCAGATAATTCAGAAACTCTTCTAGCAGAAGAATAGCAACCAAAAACAGAACTTTCCAAGATAACAACTTGATATCTATGGAATGTAAGGGTTCAAACGGAACCCCTTGAAGAACTGAAAGAACCAAATTTAGACTCCAGGGAGGAGTCAAGGGTCTGTAAACAGGCTTGATCCTGACCAAAGCCTGAACAAAAGCTTGAACATCTGGCACAGCTGCCAGTCGTTTGTGTAACAAGACAGATAAAGCAGAAATCTGTCCTTTTAGAGAACTCGCTGATAATCCCTTATCCAAACCTTATGGAGAAAGGAAAGGATCCTAGGAATTTTAATCTTACTCCATGAGAATCCCTTGGACTCACACCAACAGATATATCTTTTCCATATTTTATGGTAATCTTTCTAGTCACAGGTTTTCTGGCTTGTACCAGAGTATCTATCACAGAATCCGAAAACCCACGCTTAGACAAAATCAAGCGTTCAATTTCCAAGCAGTCAGCTGGAGAGAAACTAGATTTGGATGTTCGAATGGACCTTGTACTAGAAGATCCTGTCTCAAAGGTAGCTTCCATGGTGGAGCCGATGACATATTCACCAGGTCTGCATACCAAGTCCTGCGTGGCCACGCAGGAGCTATCAAAATCACTGAGGCCTTCTCCTATTTGATCCTGGCTACCAGCCTGGGAATGAGAAGGAACGGTGGAAACGCATAAGCTAGGTTGAAAGTCCAAGGCGCCACTAATGCATCCACTAGAGTCGCCTTGGGATCCCTGGATCTGGACCTGTAGCAAGGAACCTTGAAGTTCTGATGAGACGCCATCAGATCCATGTCTGGAATGCCCCATAATTAGGTCAACTGGGCAAACACCTCCGGGTGGAGTTCCCACTCCCCCGGATGAAAGGTCTGACGCCTCCCAGTTTTCCACTCCTGGGATGTGGATCGCAGACAGGTGGTAGGAGTGATCCTCCGCCCATTTGATGATCTTGGTCACCTCTCTCATCGCCAGGGAACTCCTTGTTCCCCCCTGATGGTTGAAGTAAGCAACAGTCGTCATGTTGTCTGATTGGAATCTTATGAATCTGGCCTTTGCTAGTTGAGGCCAAGCCCGGAGAGCATTGAATATCGCTCTCAGTTCCAGGATGTTTATCGGGAGAAGAGACTCTTCCCGAGACCATAGACCCTGAGCTTTCAGGGAATCCCAGACCGCGCCCCAGCCTAATAGACTGGCGTCGGTCGTGACAATGACCCAGTCTGGTCTGCGGAAGCTCATTCCCTGGGACAGGTGATCCTGAGTCAGCCACCAACGGAGTGAGTCTCTTGTCTTCTGATCTACTTGAATCACTGGAGACAAGTCTGTATAGTCCCCATTCCACTGTTTGAGCATGCACAGTTGTAATGGTCTTAGATGAATTTCGCGCAAAAGGAACTATGTCCATTGCTGCAACCATCAACCCTACTACTTCCATGCACTGAGCTATGGAAGGCCGTAGAACAGAGTGAAGAACTTGACAAGCGTTTAGAAGCTTTGACTCTCTGACATCTGTCAGGAAAATCTTCATTTCTAAAGAATCTATTATTGTTCCCAAGAAAGGGACTCTTGTTGACGGAGACGGGGAACTTTTTTCTAAGTTCACCTACCACCCGTGAGATCTGAGAAAGGCTAGAACAATGTCTGTGTGAGCCTTTGTCTTTGAAAGAGACGACGCTTGAATTAGGATGTTGTCCAAGTAAGGTGCCACTGCAATGCCCCTGGGTCTTAGAACCGCTAGAAGGGACCCGAGCACCTTTGTGAAAATCCTTGGAGCAGTGGCTAGTCCGAATGGGAGAGCCACAATAGGTAATGTTTGTCCAGAAAGGCGAACCTTAGGAACTGATGATGATCTTTGTGGATAGGAATATGCAGATACGCATCCTTTAGATCCACTGTAGTCATAAATTGACCCTCCTGGATTGTAGGTAAAATCGTTCGAATAGTTTCCATTTTGAACGATGGCACTCTGAGAAATTTGTTTAGAATTTTTAAATCCAGAATTGGTCTGAAAGTTCCCTCTTTTTTTGGGAACTACAAACAGATTTGAGTAAAACCCCTGACCTTGTTCCACAGTTGGAACTGGGAGTATCACTCCCATCTTTAACAGGTCTTCTACACAATGTAAGAATGCCTGTCTCTTTACTTGGTTTGAAGATAAGTGAGACATGTGGAACCTTCCCCTTGGGGGTAGTTCCTTGAATTCTAGAAGATAACCCTGAGAGACTATTTCTAGTGCCCAGGGATCCTGAACATCTCTTGCCCAAGCCTGAGCAAAGAGAGTCTGCCCCCTACTAGATCCGGTTCTGGATCAGGGGCTACCTCTTCATGCTGTCTTGGTAGCAGCAGCAGGTTTCTTGGCCTGTTTACCCTTGTTCCAGCCTTGCATTGATTTCCAAGCTGGTTTAGTCTGGGAAGCGTTACCCTCTTGTCTAGAGGCTGCCGAGTTGGAAGCCGGTCCGTTCCTGAAATTGCGAAAGGAACGAAAATTGGACTTATTCTTAGCCTTGAAAGGTTTATCTTGTGGGAGGGCATGGCCCTTTCCCCCAGTGATGACTGAAATAATCTCTTTCAATTCCAAAAGGGGTATTACCTTTGAAAGGGGTATTAAGCAATTTTGTCTTGGAAGATACATCCGCCGACCAAGACTTTAGCCAGAGCGCTCTGCGCGCCACAATTGTAAACCCTGAATTTTTTGCCGCTAACCTCGCTAACTGCAAAGCGGCGTCTAAAATAAAGGAATTAGCTAACTTAAGTGCGTAAATTCTGTCCATGACTTCCTCATACGGAGTCTCCCTACTGAGCGACTTTTCCAGTTCCTCGAACCAGAACCACGCCTCTGTAGTGACAGGAATAATGCACAAAATAGGTTGAAGGAGGTAACCTTGCTGTACAAAAATCTTTTTAAGCAAACCCTCCAATTTTTTATCCATAGGATCTTTGAAAGCACAATTGTCCTCAATAGGAATGGTCGTGCGCTTGGCTAGAGTAGAAAACTCCCCCTCGACCTTAGGGACTGTTTGCCATGTGTCCTTCCTGGGGTCGACCATAGGGAACAATTTCTTAAATATAGGAGGAGGGACAAAAGGTATGCCTGGCTTCTCCCACTCCTTATTCACTATGTCCGCCACCCGTTTAGGTATCGGAAAAGCATCAGGGTGCACCGGGACCTCAAGGAACTGTCCATCTTGCACAATTTTTCTGGGTTGACCAGATTGTCACAATCATCCAGAGTAGATAGCACCTCCTTAAGTAATGCGCGGAGATGCTCTAATTTAAATTTAAATGTCACAACATCAGGTTCTGCCTGCTGAGAAATTCTTCCTGTATCAGAAATTTCCCCATCTGACAAACCCTCCCTCACTGCCACTTAAGATTGGTGTGAGGGTATGACAGAAAAATTATCATCAGCGCCCTCCTGCTCTACAGTGTTTAAAACAGAGCAATCGCGCTTTCTCTGAAATGCTGGCATTTTGGATAAAATATTAGCTATGGAGTTATCCATTACTGCCGTCAATTACTGCATAGTAACAAGCATTGGCGCGCTAGAAGTACTAGGGGTCGCCTGCGCGGGCATAACTGGTATAGACACAGAAGGAGATGATGTAGAACTATGTCTACTTCCTTCATCTGAGAAATCATCCTGGGCAACTTTACAATTTGTGACAGTTCTGTCCTTACTTTGTTTGGACGCAATGGCACAATTATCACACTATATTTGAAGGGGGAACCACATTGGCTACCATACATACAGAACATGATCTATCTGAAGGTACAGACATGTTAAACAGGCTTAAACTGGTTAATAAAGCACAAAAACCGTTTTAAAACAAAACCGTTACTGTCTCTTTAAATGTTAAACAGGGCACACTTTATTACTGAATATGTGAAAAACTATGAAGGAATTATCCCATCTTTACCAAATTTTCACCACAGTGTCTTAATACATTCAAAGTATTGCACCCCAATTTTCAAGCTGTTAACCCTTAAAATGTGGAAACCGGAGCCGTTTTTAATTTTAACCCCCTTACAGTCCCAGCCACAGCCTTTGCTGCAACTTCACCAATCCCAGGGGGGTATATGATACCAAATGAAGCCTTCTAGGAACGTTTTTAGTGGATTCCAGACCCTCACACATGAAGCTGCATGTACTGAACTCAAAATTAACTGCACAGTAATGGCGCGAAAATGAGGCTCTGCCTACTACAGAGAAAGGCCCTTCCTGACTGGGAAGGTGTCTTAACAAGTGCCTGGTGCTAAAAACGTTCCCCAATGTTATAAAAGTGTGAAATACAACTTCAAACTGCATATAATACTTAAATAAAGCAATCGATTTAGCCCCTAAAAGTGTCTACCAGTTTATAGCCCATAATAAGCCCTTTATTCTGTTTGAGACTAAGAAAATGGCTTACTGATCCCCATGAGGGAAAAATGACAGCCTTCCAGCATTACACAGTCTTGTTAGAAATATGGCTAGTCATACCTTGAGCAGAAAAGTCTGCAAACTGTTCCCCCCAACTGAAGTTATCTCATCTCAACAGTCCTATGTGGAAACAGCAAACGATTTTAGTAACTGCTGCTAAAATCATAATCCTCTCACAAACAGAAATCTTCATCTCTTTCTGTTTCAGAGTAAATAGTACATACCAGCACTATTTTAAAATAACAAACTCTTGATAGAAGAATAAAAAACTACAACTAAATACCACAAACTCCTTACCATCCCCGAGGAGATGCTACTTGTTCAGAGCGGCAAGGAGAATGACTGGGGGGGGGGGGGGGGGGGCGGAGCCTGGGAGGGACTATATGGACAGCTCTTGCTGTGTGCTCTCCTTGCCTTTCCCTGTGGGGGAGGAGAATATCCCACAAGTAATGGGATGACACCGTGGACCGGACACACCAATGTTGGAGAAATATATATATATACACACACACAAACCATATAAACATACACACACACACACCATAAACACACACACACACCATATATACACACACACACACACCATATATATATATACACACACACACACCATATACACAACATACACACACACCATATACACACACACACACAGCATATATATATCTATATATATATATATATATCTATATATATATATATATATCTATCTATATATATATATATATATATATATATACACACACACACACACCATATACACACACACACCATATATACACAACATACACACACACCCACCATATATACACAACATACACACACCATACACACACACACCATATACACAACATACACACACACACATACACCATATATATATATATATATATATATATATATACACACACACACACCATATACACAACATACACACACACCATTCACACACACACACCATATACACACACACACCACACACACACACCATACACAACAGAAACACACACACACACTTATTAAAGAACAAAAAAATCTGTCTAAGTATTTTGGTTGGCTCCTACACTCCTAGAATATATTTGTTAAGCCCTGACTTACCTTTTCTGCAATGTGCTGTTCCCTGTACCGCACTGGAGATCAGGAAGTAAGAGGAAATTGAAAAGAGAGGAACGTAGCAAATGTTTCCATTGAAATATATATAGGGCTATTAAGGATTTAGCGCTATTAAGTCCTATTCGTATTGGGGTTGTACTAATTTTACATCGGAGTGGTGGTGTAAAACTGCATTTTCTATATCTTGGCGCACTTATAATTGTATCCCCATTGACTTGAAGAAGCCCCCTCCCTGAAGAGGGCAGACAGAAAAAGGCTACGCACACCTAGAATCAAATATATGCAAACCCCTAACAAACACCCCCATTACTAGATTGATGTCCAATGGTATGGACAAAGGATGAATCCAATAGGCTATTAAATGTGGTGAAGGTCAATGAGGATCCAATTATAAGCGGGCCAAGATATAGAAATTGCCGTTCTGGTCATGGTATCTTGGTCCTTAATTGGATCCCCATTAAGATCACAAAGCAGTAAATAATGGGTGGGAAGAAATACAGAACTACAAAATATATGCTGCAAAAAAGTATATAAGATTTACAGGACAAACCAGATCTCAGTAACAGAGGTGAATCTACAAAAAGAGCTTGAAGTTCAGAAACTTGTCTTGCCAAAGTAACAACAAGAAGAAAAGTGGTTTACAAAGTAAGGTACCACAAATTAGCACACATGGTTGAAAAGGGACCGACATCAAATCAGACAAAACCAATAAATTTCACGGAGGAAAAAATAGCAACGGAGGTTTGACATTAAGAATAGCTTAAAATTTTTTCCAATTGAATCATTCATGGCCCATTTAACACCAATAATTGCAGAGATGGCTGAAACTTGAACTTTTAAGATTTGAAAACTCAGACCATTTTGGTATCCATGAAATAGAAATTCGAAAATATTGTCCAACTCTAAATCAAAAAAGAGTTTCTGATCTTTACACCATGCACCAAATATATTCCAATCTTTATGACAAAATTAAGAAATAAAACGCTTCCTGGACCAGAGCATAAAGTCTATAAGGCTCTCTAAAAAAGCCCTAACATCTGAAGGTGGCACCATTCAGCATCCATACACTGAAGGTAAGAAATTTAGGATGCGAATGAAAGACTGGCCCTCGACAAATGAGATTCGGAAGAACTGGAAGATTTCTTGGTGGATCCACAGCCAGTTTGAGTAGCAGTAAAAACCATGGCCTTCTGTGCCACTAAGGCTGAACTGTAATGACTCTTGCTTTGTCTCATGATTTTCTTAAGAAACCTGGAGATGCTGGAAACAGAAGGAAACACACGTAAGGTTAAAATCCCATTTTTGGGATAACGCATCTTTTTCCTGGAAATTTCTGGATGGATAGACTGAAAAACTGATTCAGCTAATGATTGCTTGGAGAAGACATAAGATCTATTTCTGGCTGGCCCATACTTAAAATGTAGTCTGTAAACACTGTTGTATTCAAAGTGATGGTAAATCCTAGCGCTTGTGAAACGCTAGTATTTACCATTGGAACAGATAAAAGGGACTTTCATTCATGAAGTATAAAATACTTCATGCTGAAAGCTCCTTTATTTGTTCCAAGCGATCGCCACACTGAGCTGCTAAGGCAGTCCACCGGCAGAATGCTATCTTTGCTATTTGGCTGAGAGGAGCAATTTCCACCTCTTAGCCAATAGCCGTGCGGAAAAGTCGAATCTTGAAGAAAACCTGCTTAAAAAATGTGTGTTACCACTAATCCAGGGAAAATTTTACGCTCTCTGAGAAAACAATTTTGTGGCTTAAGGGCATCAATTTTCTCCAATGCTTCAGGAAAAGACTCTGGGCTCAAGAGACCATAGGATTTGTCGCTGAAAGATTTCCCAGAAGGCTCATCCAGTCTCTTACCTGTAGATAATCCTGAGACTGAAGAGAATGGGCCAGAAATTTCAATTTAATTATTTTTTCTTAGGAGGCAGAAAAAGTTTTGAATAGTCTTAAACTGAGCCCCTAAAAACTGCAAATCTTGAGATGGCTGTAGGTGACATTTCTTTAACAGCCGACAATGCTGACATAGATAATGAAGAATTTAATCCTGATTGAATTCTGCTTGTTCTCTTGAACTTGCAAGAACCAGGTTATCATCTAAGTAATGAGCTTTGGCGAAGGTCCTTGGAAATTATAGTGAAGCAGATCAAAAGGTTTTGTTATTTTACAGAATGTTGTTTCAGCGTCCACCATTACAGAACGTAAAAAACATACCTTTTTAATTCATCCATCATAGCAAGATGATCGTCTACTGATATTTTTCCAGCTGTGTTGGCTTTTAGCTCATCACACTTAAAATACAAAGCTTCCTGCTGCTTCTTAGATTCCAACAGTTCTTCTTCTTGACTCTTATTCTTTGCTTCTAAAACCATTAGTTGCTTTGTTATGCGAGACACTGTAATTACAAAAAGAAGAAATATGCATTTATTTAAATGATTCCACTTTAGAAGACACTACTGCATATTAACATAATTTATAAGTCATACAGTACTTCTAATGAGTTTCAAATTGATAGCATAAGATAACAATGCAAATACATATTGGGCTCAATGTACTAATGCTGCTTTTGAGCACATGCGTGCCTACTTTCTGCAATATAAGAAGCAGGTTTTTTACACACTCCACCACCTGTGAGTTGGTGGATAGAAATCACCCTGAACGTGTTAATTTGGGGCGATTCACAGGCTCTTCTCTCACACAGTTGTTAATTGTGTTGTAATGATCATAAGGCAGCAGACATTGTCCACTGCCAATTCATTGCAATGCTGTGCAGACATGTTCCCAAGCCAGGATCCTTCTCCACACCGTGGGCTCCATTAAATATTGAAAAATATACCTAGCTAATGTAGACTCAAAAGCAGAAATGCATTACTGGGAGCTAGCTGCAGATTGGTTGCTGCAGACAGATCGCTCTTCTCATTTGTTCACAGACGTGTTCAGCTAGCTTCCAATAGTGCATTGATGCTTCTTCAACAAAGGATACAAAGAGAATGAAGCAAATTTGAAAATAGTACATTAGAAAGTTCTTCCTATATCTGTATCATGAAAGAAAAATGTGGGGTTTATGTCTCTTTAAGAAAACAGGTGTATTTCTATGAGTTAGTTCTAATGTTGGCACAAATGTATTAAATCGTTTGTTTTTTATCATCAAACAAATTTACAAATAACTTGAATCTAACTCGCAAAGAGCTAGGCACCTCTAATGCAAATGAATGGAACTTGCTGCAAATAATAACAGATATTGTATTCACCTTCCTGAATGTGACGGTTCTGAATGTCCTTTGCTTTTGATTGTTGTACCTCAAGTTGTTTCATCAACACTTCATTCTCTTCTAAGACAAGCTGTGCTTGACTTTGTATTAACTGCCTATTGATGAAAAATACAGAAGAAACATTGCTCAGATAAACCAGGAATCATTTAAGTGGACAAAAGACAAAAATGCTTTATTTCAGTCAATCCATATAGCTTGTGCCAACCCTTATTTTTTTCCTGGATATCCATAAAAACACAGGCTAACACTACATATTTCAAAACTAACAGTAATGCAATACAAAATCTTTGGCAACTAAATTACATAAATAAAAAATTGTAATTGTTAGTGGGGGGTCAATAATTTGTAGAACTCAAGTTGCAATAACAAAGCTAAAGTATTGCTTTAGCCGGTTCTGAAAATAAAAATGATGAATAAAAAACATAATTTATGTAAGAACTTACCTGATAAATTCATTTCTTTCATATTAGCAAGAGTCCATGAGCTAGTGACGTACGGGACATACATTCCTACCAGGAGGGGCAAAGTTTCCTAAACCTCAAAATGCCTATAAATACACCCCTCACCACACCCACAATTCAGTTTAACGAATAGCCAAGAAGTGGGGTGATAAGAAAGGAGCGAAAGCATCAAAAATAAGGAATTGGAATAATTGTGCTTTATACAAAAAAATCATAACCACCACAAAAAGGGTGGGTCTCATGGACTCTTGCTAATATGAAAGAAAGTGAATTTATCAGGTAAGTTCTTACATAAATTACGTTTTCTTTCATGTAATTAGCAAGAGTCCATGAGCTAGTGACGTATGGGATAGCAGATACCCAAGATGTGGAACTTCCACGCAAGAGTCACTAGAGAGGGAGGGATAAAATAAAGACAGCCAATTCCGCTGAAAAAATAATCCACAACCCAAATCAAAAGTTTTAATCTAAATAATGAAAAAAACTGAAATCATAAGCAGAAGAATCAAACTGAAACAGCTGCCTGAAGTACTTTTCTACCAAAAACTGCTTCAGAAGAAGAGAAAACATCAAAATGGTAGAATTTAGTAAAAGTATGCAAAGAAGACCAAGTTGCTGCTTTGCAAATCTGATCAACAGAAGCTTCATTCCTAAAAGCCCAGGAAGTAGAAACTGACCTAGTAGAATGAGCCGTAATCCTTTGAGGCGGGGACTTATCCGACTCCACATAAGCATGATGAATCAAAGACTTTAACCAAGACGCCAAAGAAATGGCAGAAGCTTTCTGACCTTTCCTGGAACCAGAAAAGATAACAAATAGACTAGAAGTCTTTCTAAAATCTTTAGTAGCTTCAACATAATATTTCAAAGCTCTTACTACATCCAAAGAATGTAAAGATCTCTCCTTTGAATTCTTAGGATCAGGGCACAATGAAGGGACAACAATTTCTCTACTAATGTTGTTAGAATTCACAACCTTAGGTAAAAATTGAAATGAAGTCTGCAACACCGCCTTATCCTGATGAAAAATCAGAAAAGGAGATTCACAAGAAAGAGCAGATAACTCAGAAACTCTTCTAGCAGAAGAGATGGACAAAAGGAACAAAACTTTCCAAGAAAGTAATTTAATATCCAGAGAATGCATAGGTTCAAACGGAGGAGCCTGTAAAGCCCTCAGAACCAAATTAAGACTCCAAGGAGGAGAGATTGACTTAATAACAGGCTTGATATGAACCAAAGCCTGTACAAAACAATGAATATCAGGAAGATTAGCAATCTTTCTGTGAAAAAGAACAGAAAGAGCAGAGATTTGTCCTTTCAAAGAACTTGCAGATAAACCTTTATCCAAACCATCCTGAAGAAACTGTAAAATTCTATGAATTCTAAAAGAATGCCAGGAGAACTTATGAGAAGAACACCAAGAAATGTAAGTCTTCCAAACTCGATAATAAATCTTTCAAGACACAGATTTACGAGCCTGTAACATAGTATTAATTACTGAGTCAGAGAAACCTCTATGACTAAGAATCAAGCGTTCAATTTCCATACCTTCAAATTTAATGATTTGAGATCCTGATGGAAAAATGGGCCTTGAGATAGAAGATCTGGTCTTAACGAAAGTGTCCAAGGTTGGCAACTGGCCAGCCCAATGAGATCCGCATACCAAAACCTGTGAGGCCATGCTGGAGCCACCAGCAGTACAAACGAACGTTCCATTAGAATTTTGGAAATCACTCTTGGAAGAAGAACTAGAGGCGGAAAGATATAGGCAGGATGATAATTCCAAGGAAGCGACAACGCGTCAACTGCTTCCGCCTGAGGATCCCTGGATCTGGACAGATACTTGGGAAGTTTCTTGTTTAGATGAGAGGCCATCAGATCTATTTCTGGAAGTCCCCAGATTTGAACAATCTGTAGAAATACCTCTGGGTGAAGAGACCATTCGCCCGGATGTAACGTCTGGCGACTGAGATAATCCGCTTCCCAATTGTCTACACCTGGGATGTGAACCGCAGAAATTAGACAGGAGCTGGATTCCGCCCATACAAGTATCCAAGATACTTCTTTCATAGCTTGAGGACTGTGAGTCCCACCTTGATGACTGACATACACCACGGTTGTGACATTGTCCGTCTGAAAACAAATAAACGATTCTCTCTTCAGAAGAGGCCAGAACTGGAGAGCTCTGAAAATCGCACGGATTTCCAAAATGTTGATTGGTAATCTCGCCTCCTGAGATTCCCAAACCCCTTGCGCTGTCAGAGATCCCCATACAGCTCCCCAACCTGAAAGACTCGCATCTGTTGAGATCACAGTCCAGGTTGGATGAACAAAAGAGGCCCCTTGAATTAAACGATGGTGATCCAACCACCAAGTCATAGAAGATCGAACATTGGGATTTAAGGATATTATTTGTAATATCCTTGTATAATCCCTGCACCACTGGTTCAGCATACAAAGCTGAAGAGGTCTCATGTGAAAACCAGCAAAGGGGATCGCGTCCGATGCAGCAGTCATGAGACCTAGAATTTCCATGCAAAAAGCTACCGAAGGGAATGACTGAGACTGAAGGTTTCGACAAGCTGAAACCAACTTCAGGCGTCTCTTTTCTGTTAGAGACAAAGTCATGGACACTGAATCTATTTGAAAGCCCAAAAAGGTTACCTTTGTCTGAGGAATCAAAGAACTCTTTGGTAAATTGATCCTCCAACCATGTTTTTGAAGAAACAACACAAGTTGATTAGTATGAGATTCTGCAGAATTTAAAGACTGAGCAAGTACCAAGATATCGTCCAAATAAGGAAATACCGCAATACCCTGTTCTCTGATTGCAGAGAGAAGGGCACCGAGAACCTTTGAAAAAGATCCTTGGAGCTGTTGCTAGGCCAAACGGAAGGGCAACAAACTGGTAATGCTTGTCTAGAAAAGAGAATCTAAGAAACTGATAGTGATCTGGATGAATTGGAATATGAAGATATGCATCCTGTAAATCTATTGTGGACATATAATGCCCTTGCTGAACAAAAGGCAGAATAGTCCTTATAGTCACCATTTTGAATGTTGGTATTCTTACATAACGATTCAATATTTTTAGATCCAGAACTGGTCTGAAGGAATTCTCCTTCTTTGGTACAATGAATAGATTTGAGTAAAACCCCAGACCCCGTTCCAGAACTGGAACTGGCACAATTACCCCAGCCAACTCTAGATCTGAAACACATTTCAGAAATGCCTGAGCCTTTACTGGGTTTACTGGAATGCGAGAGAGAAAAAATCTTCTCACAGGAGGTCTTATCTTGAAACCTATTCTGTATCCTTGAGAAACAATGTTCTGAATCCAAAGACTGTGAATCGAATTGATCCAAATATCTTTGAAAAATCGTAACCTGCCCCCTACCAGCTGTGCTGGAATGAGGGCCGCACCTTCATGCGGATTTGGGAGCTGGTTTTCACTTTCTAAAAGGCTTGGATTTATTCCAGACTGGAGAAGGTTTCCGAACAGAAACCGTTCCTTTAGGGGAAGGGTCAGGCTTCTGTTCTTTATTCTGACGAAAGGAACAAAAACGATTAGCAGCCCTGTATTTACCTTTAGATTTTTTGTCCTGCGGCAAAAAGGTTCCTTTCCCCCCAGTAACAGTTGAAATAATAGAATCCAACTGTGAACCAAATAATTTATTACCTTGGAAAGAAAGAGAAAGCAAACTTGACTTAGAAGTCATATCTGCATTCCAAGATTTAAGCCATAAAGCTCTTCTAGCTAAAATAGCTAAAGACATATACCTGACATCAATTCTAATGATATCAAAAATGGCATCACAAATAAAGTTATTAGCATGTTGAAGAAGTTTAACAATGCTATAAGCATTATGATCTGACACTTGTTGCGCTAAAGCCTCCAACCAGAAAGTTGAAGCTGCAGCAACATCAGCCAAAGAAATAGCAGGTCTAAGAAGATTACCTGAACATAAATAAGCTCTCCTTAGAAAGGATTCAATCTTCCTGTCTAAAGGATCCTTAAAGGAAGTACTATCCGCCGTAGGAATAGTAGTACGTTAGCAAGAGTAGAAATAGCCCCATCAACTTTAGGGATTTTATCCCAAAATTCTAATCTATCAGATGGCACAGGGTACAATTTCTTAAACCTTTGAGAAGGAGTAAATGAAGTACTCAGACTATTCCATTCCCTAGAGATTACTTCTGAAATAGCATCAGGAACTGGAAAAACTTCAGGAATAACTACATGAGGTTTGAAAACCGAATTTAAACACTTAGTAGATTTAGTTTCAAGAGGACTAGACTCCTCCATATCTAATTCAATTAACACTTCTTTAAGTAAAGAACGAATAAACTCCATATCAAATAAATATGAAGATTTATCAGTGTCAATATCTGAGGCAGAATCTTCTAAACCAGATAGATCCTCATCAGAAACAGATAAGTCAGAATGATGACGGTCACTTAAAAATTCATCTGAAATATGAGAAGTTTCAAAAGACCTTTTACGAGGAATAACAGACAGAGCCTTCCTAATAGATTTAGAAAAAAAATATTTTACATTAACAGGAACATCCTGAACATTAGATGTTGAAGGAACAACAACAGGTAATGGATTATTACTAATGGAAACACAATCTGCATTAGAAAGTTTATCATGACAGTTATCACAAACAACAGCCGGAGGAACAGTTACCAAAAGTTTACAACAGATGCACTTAACTTTGGTAGAACCAGCATCAGGCAGCGTCTTTCCAGAAGTAGATTCTGATCCAGGGTCATGTTGAGACATCTTGCAATATGTAATAGAAAAAACAACATATAAAGCAAAATTATCAAATTCCTTAAATGACAGTTTCAGGAATGGGAAAAAATGCCAAATGAACAAGCCTCTAGCAACCAGAAGCAATGAAAAATGAGACTGAAATAATGTGAAAAAAAGGTGGAGACAAGAATGACGCCCGCATTTTTTGGTGCCAAAAATGACACCCACATTATTGGCGCCAAGTACAACGCCTATATTTTTTGGCGCCAAGTATGACGCCACATCCTGTGACGCCGAAAAAAACGACGCCCACAGTTTTGGCGCAAAAAACGTCTGAACGTCAAAAATGACGCAACCATACACAAACTTCCGGCGTCAATTAGGGCGCCGGAAATGACAAAATTTTTGCGCCAAAAAAGTCAGCGCCAAGAATGACGCAATAAATTTAAGCATTTTCAGCCCCCGCGAGCCTAACAGCCCACAGGGAAAAAAAGTCAATTGAAAAAAATTCTTTTAAGGTAAGAAAAAAATATTCCATTTGCATTATCCCAAATAATGAAACTGACTGTCTGAAAATAAGGAATACTGATTATCCTGAATCATGGCAAATATAAGTTTAAACACATATATTTAGAACTTTACATATAAAGTGCCCAACCATAGCTTAGAGTGTCATAATAAAATAAGACTTGCTTACCCTAAGACACTCATCTACATATAGTAGACAGCCAAACCAGTACTGAAACGAGAATCAGTAGAGGTAATGGTATATAAGAGTATATCGTCGATCTGAAAAGGGAGGTAAGAGATGAATCTCTACGACCGATAACAGAGAACCTATGAAATAGATCCCGTAGAAGAAGACCATTGAATTCAAATAGGCAATACTCTCTTCACATCCCTCTGACATTCACTGCACTCTGAGAGGAAAACCGGGCTCCAGCCTGCTGCGAAGCACATATCAACGTAGAATCTAGCACAAACTTACTTCACCACCTCCATGGGAGCCAAAGTTTGTAAAACTGAATTGTGGGTGTGGTGAGGGGTGTATTTATAGGCATTTTGAGGTTTGGGAAACTTTGCCCCTCCTGGTAGGAATGTATATCCCATACGTCACTAGCTCATGGACTCTTGCTAATTACATGAAAGAAATGTATAACAAATAATATAGGTTAAGAATAGAATTTAACTATGTGTTAAATTTACTATTACTTTAAGTGCCCTCTGCACTTGTAAAACTAGGAGTGTGCCCATACTTTTGTATAGAGATATCGTCTACGTGAGTATTTATCAAGAAGCTGGCACTGAGCGTAGGTTCCTTATCCTTGTGTGCAGAATCAACTGCGTTTTCTTTACGCCCCTAATTTTAACCAGGTCAATTTTCCAAGTCGGCTCCTCTTATGTGTTTTTCAAGTTAGGCAGGGCTCATGCCTCACCAGTAATAGGTGGTGACTTTAACTCCACATGGGACCCTGCATTAAATGCCTACCGAAAGGTAAGATACTTGGTGGTGCCATGTTAATTGCTTTGTCACAATTGTTTTAGGATATTATGTGTCAATATCATTTTAATGATGTGTGGAGGTTTATGCACTCTTAACCTAAAGTATAGCTTCTACTCTAAGCTTCTTAACATCCTTTGTGATTCGTGGACCCTGGATAAACTTGAATCAAAGCAAAGTGTGCGCTGGTCAGGTAAAAATAAAAAGCTACTCTATTTCAAAATATTACAAATGAAACTGAAATAGTGTTTGTACAGGTCTGCCTGATTGACAGTCTATGAGCTTTTTATTTTTACCTGACTAGAGCACACATTTCTTTGATTGAATCCTGTGTGGTCAGAGGGCTGTATGCCTTTGTAGTGATGCACCTTGCAGAAGTGTGGCCTTACCCCAGAGCTGACTGAAACACTTGTGTGCGAACATGCTGTGTCTCCCTAGATAAAGTTCAGTTTAGCTCTATCTTGACCTGTAGTATTTATACACAAGTGATCATTAACATAGGGGGAACCTAATCAACCTTCACAATATATTCAATTAATCAGCAATTTAAATGTCCACATCTACTGCTTTAATTCAACAGAATTTAATCCGTCCCTCAATATGCTCTTCTGCAATACAAGACAGAAGGCGCTTCCTTGTGCAGATCAACAGTTAACTTCGGATATCATACAATCTGTGCAGCAATCAATATACTCACAAATGGAGCATTACCCTCTTGTGCTGTTAGTGGAAGATTGAGAAATCACAGTGTCCCAAAGGGATAAGTCCCACTGCCTCAGACCATCAAACACAGGCCACTTTCTTAAATCAAAGTTTGTATAAAACTATTTATTAAAAAAATTAAAACAAATTAAAACAAGAGGGATTGTTACACTCCCCTCTACAAAGTAGCAAAGCTTTTACCAGCTGTTAGGGTGTTTAATCAGGCATGAACTACTCAAACAAGCAAAACCATTTTAAAGCCAGATAATCCAATCACCAAACTTGCAGAACAAACCACCATTATTAATCAAATACAGAGGGGTGACCCTCATGGCATATTATATGTCATAGTGTTTGCATAGGTGACCTATGCAAGTTTGTGCGTGTGTATGTATGTATGTATGTATGTATCATTTCTTTAATGATTCAGATTGAGCAGGCAATTTTAAGCAACTTTCTAATTTACTCCTATTATCAAATTTTCTTCGTTCTCTTGCTATCATTATTTAAAAAGCAGGAATATAAAGTTTAGGAGCCGGCCCATTTTTGGTTCAAAACATGGGTTATGCTTGCATATTTGTTTGCTAAATGTAGCTAACAATAAGCAAGCACTATCCAGGGTGCTGGTGGCCAGGAGATGAATTCCCACAATTAAGGAATTTCGTGGACTATCATCACCTGAGAAAGAAATGTGGATTTTATTTACCTTTAAGGTTATTTAAAGTTTGCAGAGCCGAGTCAGCCACAGTTAGGTTTCATTTTAGTGGTGGTAGCTTGTGAATAAGAATACACATAACACTGATCTCTATAGGACATAAAGTGGATATAAAAAGTCTACACACCCCTGTTAAAATGTCAGGTTTCTGTGATGTAAAAAAATGAGACAACGATAAATCATTTTAGAACTTTTTCCACCTTTAATGTGACCTATAAACTGTACAACTTAATTGAAAAACAAACTGAAATCTTTTAAGTGGAGGGAAGAAAAAAAAAATAATAATAATAATAATAATAATAATAATAATATGGTTGCATAAGTGCACACTTATAACTGGGGATGTAACTGTGTTTAGAATTGAGCAATCACATTCAAAATCATGTTAAATAGGAGTCAGCATACACCTGCCATCATTTAAAGTGCCTCTGATTAACCCCAAATAAAGTTCAGCTGCTCTAGTTGGTCTTTCCTGAAATTTTCTTAGTCGCATCCCACAGCAAAAGCCATGGTCCACAGAGAGCTTCCAAACCATCAGAGGGATCTCATTGTTAAAAGGTATCAGTCAGGAGAAGGGTACAAAAGAATTTCCAAGGCATTAGATATACCATGGAACACAGTGAAGACAGTCATCATGAAGTGGAGAAAATATGGCACAACAGTGACAATACCAAGAACTGGACGTCCCTCCAAAATTGATGAAAAGACGAGAAGAAAACTGGTTTGGGAGGCTACCAAGAGGCCTACAGCAACATTAAAGGAGCTGCAGGAATATCTGGCAAGTACTGGCTGCGTGGTACATGTGACAACAATCTCACATATTCTTCATATGTCTAGGCTATGGGGTAGAGTGGCAAGACTAAAGCCTTTTCTTACGAAGAAAAACATCCAAGCCAGGCTACATTTTGCAAAAACACATCTGAAGTCTTCCAAAAGCATGTGGGAAAAGGTGTTATGGTCTGATGAAACCAAGGTTGAACTTTTTGGCCATAATTCCAAAAGATATGTTTGGCGCAAAAACAACACTGCACATCACCAAAAGAACACCGTACCCACAGTGAAGCATGGTGGTGGCAGCATCATGCTTTGGGGCTGTTTTTCTTCACCTGGAACTGGGGCCTTAGTTAAGCTAAAGGGAATTATGAACAGTTCCAAATACCAGTCAACATTGGCACAAAACCTTCAGGCTTCTGCTAGAAAGCTGAACATGAAGAGGAACTTCATATTTCAGCATGACAACGACCCAAAGCATACATCAAAATCAACAAAGGAATGGCTTCACCAGAAGAAGATTAAAGTTTTGGAATGGCTCAGCCAGAGCCCAGACCTGAATCCGATCGAAAATCTGTGGGGTGATCTGAAGAGGGCTGTGCACAGGAGATGCCCTCGCAATCTGACAGATTTGGAGTGTCTTTGCAAAGAAGAGTGGGCAAATCTTGCCAAGTCAAAATGTGCCATGCTGATAGACTCACAAGCAAAAAGACTGAGTGCTGTAATAAAATCAAAAGGTGCTTCAACAAAGTATTAGTTTAAGGGTGTGCACACTTATGCAACCATATTATTTTATTTTTATTTTTTTTTCTTCCCTCTACCTAAAACATTTCAGTTTGTTTTTCAATTGAGTTGTACAGTTTATAGGTCACATTAAAGGTGGAAAAAGTTCTGAAATGATTTATCTTTGTCTCATTTTTTACATCACATAAACCTGACATTTTAACAGGGGTGTGTAGACTTTTTATATCCACTGTATCTTACAGTGGCCATGGTCAGTACCCCCTTATAGGTTTGGTTATATGGAACAATGATAAGGAGACAATTTTTGTCTGCTTTCATACAGCACAATGCCAGTTAAGCAGTGTGGGTCTGTGGTGATATAGCTTTACAAAAACAGAAATGCTACATACAATTTGCTTTACATCTAAACAGGCTAAGGTGCATGCACATTTCTTGAACAATATATATATATATATATAAACGAAAAAACAAAAATCATCAGCATTCTCCCTAGGACCTATTTAATAGACACACCACCCAGATGATTTTATTGACCACCTGTCTAAAACTGAAGCCAATAGTAAACTAAAATAAGCAAATATTGTTTTGAATGTTTGTTACAGAAATCATATTTAAATGACATTACAGTGATAAAAGGTGCATGTTCAAATTCTTTAAAGCATGTCAATTTATAAATAGCAATGCTGCAAAGTAACATTTATTTACTTCCCCATAACCAAAAAGATAGGGACGTCGAAGTAGCCTTCTGCCCCTTACTCTTCCCCGAATAGACAACAAAGAGGAAGATTGTCTTAACTCCTTAGTAGGCTAAAGATAGAACTTAAAGGCGATGAAGAAGGATTAGGACACAATGAAGGAACCACAATCTCCTGATTGATGTTGCGATCTGACACAACATTAGGAAGAAAACCTAAATTTAGTACGTAAAACTGCCTTACCTGCATGAAAAATTAGATAAGGGGGCTCACATTGCAAAGCAGAGGATCTCAGAAACTCTGCGCACATAGGCAATAGCCAATAAAAAGAATCTTCCAAGATAACAATTTAATGTCAACGGAATGCCGAGGCTCAAACGGAACCTGTTGCAAAACCCAAAGAACAAGATTTAGGCTGCAAGGAGGAGCCCCAGATCTAAACACAGGTCTGATCCTAATCAGAGCCTTAACAAAGGATTGCACGTCTGAAAGCTCAGCCAGTCTCTTGTGCAATAAAACCGACAGGGCCTAAATCTGTGCCCTCAGGGAACTAGCAGAAAGGCCCTTCTCCAGCCCATCCTGGAGAAAAGATAAGATTCTGGCAACCTTAACTCTGTGCCAGGAAAAAACATGCTCTTCACACCAGAATAAGTAGGTCCCCCACACCTTGTGGTAGATACACAGAGTAACTGGTTTACGAGCTTAAATAAGAGTATCAATGACATTCTCAGAGAAACCTCTCTTGGCTAAGACTAAGCGTTCAATCATCACACAGTCAGCCTCAGAGAATCTATATTTTGATGAACAAATGGACCTTGTATCAGCAGGTCTCTGCGACAAGCTAACTTCCACGGAGGAGATGAGGACATACCCACTAGATCCGCGAACTTCGTCCTTCGCGACCACGATGGAGTAATCAGGATTACTGATACCCGCTCCTGCTTGATGCGGGCCACCACTCGAGGAACAAGCAGTAATGGAGGAAAAAGATATAGGAGTTTGAACCTCCAGGGCACTGCTAGTTCATCTATTAGATCCGCTTGGGGATCCCTCGACCTTGACCCGTACCTGGGTAGCTTGGTATTGAGAAGGGACGATATGAGATCTATCTCCGGCGTCCCCCACTTGTTGCATATCTCTGCAAACACCTCGGGATGGAGAGACCATTCCCCTGGATGGAAGGATTGCCTGCTGAGAAAATCCGCATCCCAGTTGTCCACACCAGGAAAGTGGATCACTGAGAGCAAACAGCTGTGGGCCTCTGCCCACTCCAGAATCTGAGATACTTCCTTCATTGCCAAGGAACTTCTCGTTTCCCCTAATGGTTGATGTAAGCCACCGAGGTTATATTGTCTGATTGAAATCTGATAAACTGGGACGAACCCAGAAGTGGCCAAGCCTTCAAGGCCTTGAAGATTGCCCATAATTCCAAAATATTGATTGGGAGGGAGGGAGGACTCCTCTTGAGTCCACAACCCCTGTGCCTTCCTGGCACCCCAAACTGCTCCCCATGTGGATAGGCTTGCGTCCGTAGTCACAATCTCCCAGGATGGTCTTAAGAAGCATGTCCCTCGGGACAGATGATCTGGACAGAGACACCAAGAGAGTGGTTCTCTTGACCGGCTGTCTAATACAATCTGTTGAGACAGATCTGAATGATCGCGTTCCACTGCCTCAGTATGCACAGTTGTAAAGGTCTGAGATGGAACCTGGCAAAAGGAATGATGTCCATGCAGGACACCATGAGATCAATCGCCTCCATACACTGAGCCACAGAGGGACTCAAGGAGGTCCGGAGGGCAAGACATGCCGAAGTTAGCTTGCAACATCTCTGGTCTGTTAGAAATATCCTCATGGATATGGAGTCTATTATAGTACCCATGAATTCCACCCTGGTACTTGGGATAAGAGAACCCTTTTCAAGTTTATCTTCCATCCATGTGATTGAAGAAGACTGAGAAGGGACCTCAAGAATTCTTCTGCATGACGAAAGGATGCTGCTTGCACCAGAATATCATCCAAGTATGGGGCTACTGCAATACCCCGAGTTCTGGCAACGGCTAGAAGAGCCCCTAGAACCTTTGTAAAGAATCTTGGAGCAGTAGCTAGGCCAAACGGAAGGGCAATGAACTGGAAGTGCTGGTCCAGGAATGCAAACCTCAGGAACTGAAAGTGTTCCCTGTGGATTGGAACATGAAGGTAAGCATCCTTCAGATCTATAGTGGTCATAAACTGCCAAAGAGAAAAAAAGGTGAGTCGGGGTCACAGGTTTGAACCTGGGGCACCGACTCACCTTTTTTTCTCTTTGGTCGTTTTGGATGTTTTTGCAGACTGAAAGGAGGTCTGCAGGCGGTTTGCGGGGAGCGCCGTATTCGGCTGCTGTGTATGGAGTAGTTCGTATTGGTTACACCTGGTGGTGACGTGGAGGCAAGGGGAGGAGTCACCCGAAGAGGAAACAGACCGGGACTTGTTTGTGCAGCGTTAGCAGAAGACAACCGGCGGACTGAGAGGTACTGTGTTCCCATAGAGGAGTGTTTATCTGTACTACAGTGTATCCCCTTGGCTGTTTCTTGTTGATTGTGCCCACGATTATCATACACTGTTTGAGCGCTATAGTAGGGAGTGCTGGGGAAGTGGTCATAAACTGGCCTTCTTGAATTAAAGGAAGGATGGACCTTCTTGTCTCCATCTTGAAGAAAGGGACACTGAGAAATTTGTTTAAGCACTTTAAGATACAGAATTCGGCAGAAAGTTTCATCCTTCTTTGAGACAACGCAAAAGGTTTGAATAAAACCCCAAACCTCTTTCTTCGATAGGCACCGGGACAACAACTCCTAAGGAGGATAGATCCCGAAGACACCCTAGAAAGGCATCCCTCTTTTCTGGTCTGGTAGACAGATTCGAGAGAAGGAATCTGCCCCTTGGCGGATGAGATTTGAAGTCTATCTTGTATCCTGAGATACCACCTCCAGAACCCACGGATCCTGTACGTCCTTGAACCAGGCGTCTGAAAAAAGAGACAGTCTGCCCCCTACACGATCCGATCTTAGATTGGGAGGCCACCCCTTCATGCCGCTTTGTTTTCGGCGGGCTTCTTATTCTGCTCGGATTTATTCCAGGACTGAGCCGGCTTCCAAGTACTCTTGGGTTGCTCAGGCTTGGAGAAGGATTGTTGTCTTGCGATTTGTCAGAACGAAAATTAAAAGATTGTCGTCCCTTAGACTTGTTCTTCTTATCTTGCGGTAGGAAGGCACCCTTGCCTCCGGTAATCGTAGAAATAATGGAGTCCAGGCCTGGACCAAATAAAATCTTTCCCTTGAAGGGAAGAGAAAGGAATCTGGACTTAGAAGTCATATCCGCAGACCAAGACTTCAACCAGAGCGCCAGGTGGGCTAGGACCATAAAGCCAGAGGCCATTGCATTTAGGCGAATACTATGCATGTTCACATCACAGATATTAGCAATTCTCAGAGCTTTAATTCTTGAATATCCTTGAGGGGAGACTCCACCTCAATGAGTTCTGACCTCAAAGAGTCGCACCAGTAGGTAGCTGCTCCGGAAACCGCGGCAACTGCAGCCGCCGGTTGAAACAAAAATCCTGTATGTTGAAACATCTTTGTCAGAAAGGTTTCCATTTTCTTATCCATCGGCTCTTTGAACAAATTACTATCCTTAAGAGGTATAGTAGTACGTTTAGCAAGCATAGAGATAGCACCATCCACCTTAGGAATGGAGCCCCACAAATCCAGTTGAGTGTCTGGAACCAGGAACAACTTTTTAAAAGTAGACAAGGGGGAAAAGAAGAACCAATTATTTTCCATTTGTTCTTAATAATGTTCGCCATTCAAAGGAACTTTCCTGTCTTCGTAAACTCCGTCTAATATAGGTATCATAGGTTCTTCAGGCAGCGTGACCTCTGGAACCTCTAACGTAGACAGAATCTCCTTCAATAAAAAAACGCAGGTCCTCAATTTTAAATCAAAAGGACAATTCCTCCGCAGCAGGAGGCTTAGACGCTAAGGACTCCAACCCAGAAAGTTTACCCTCTGATCATCATCGGATAACTGGGACATAATAGCTGAATCCGATAAATATTTAGATGACTCCGGGTCAGGAGAGCTACGTTTAACCTTTCTCTTGCGTTTGATAGAGCGAGGTAATGCACTGAGGGCCGCAGATACCGCCATTTGTAACTGTGCGGCAAAGTCCGCAGGAAGAAGGCCCCCTCCGGATGGAGGATTAGATGTGCTATGGGTAACTGCATGTGGAGTGGATAATGTAGCAAGGGTAGTAATCTCAAGGGACGCAGAGTTGTGAGAGGTAGACGGCTCAGAGGGACTAAGAGCCGTAGCAGGCTTGTCTCCCTTCTTAGACGTTATAACAGTGTTAAGGCATGTGGAACATAATTGAGTGGGTGGGAAAACCACGGCCTACTCACAATATAAACAGGTATGATTTAGTACAGAAGGAGTACCTTCTAACATGTCAGAGTCCTCCATAGCTCCATAGCTCAGATTATACCCACAGAAGGACACAAATAAAAAAGTTTTTTATTATAGAAAACTGCACCTTTATACTCCCAATGGTTGGGGCACTCACCACCTCCTAGACCCAGACAGTTAACAGAGGAAATGCACTCCTCAGGTTCAAGTCTCAGCCGGAATGGAGGAAATGAACATAGACCACACCCGGTCACATGGAGTGCAAAACAGTACTTCCCCTGTTGTTACAAGTAAAGCAAGTAATAGAAGCTGTGCAACACTTTAAAAAATGAAAATGAAACTTAAAAGTGAAACCGGTTTGTTCCAGCCAAAAACACAGAGTCTATCAGCCTAGGAAAAACAAATCGCACAAAGCAGCATGTAAATAATTAATACACTAATTAATTAACCCCAACTGTTCAATAAACCCCCTTCAGAGGATATTAACCCTGGATCCCATCAAGGTATAAAGGAGCCACACTGTGACCCTGTTATAGCGTTTTATGTGTAAAAATTGAAACAATCTTACCTCCAGGATCCATGCTGTGGAACAGAACACAGCCTCTCAAGTGTGACAGTCTTATAGCAGCGCTCCTGACATGGACTTGAGTGAGAGAAAGCAGGCAGTGAAACTTGTCAACACTGATTGCTTAGGAGCCGTTAGCAGTAGTCTGGATGGTTTTGCAGAAAAACTTTCCCTGCATCTCCAGGCTCAATAACTTTCATCAATATTCTCACTGAGAGGTTGACATGACTACTTAAAACTCCAGTCCTATCTTGAAGGGCAGATACACTTTTTCAGGACTCTCTGAATCTTCGGACACTTCTCTGCCACCTCCTTACGTGGCAAAAGGCAAAGAATGACAGGGGTAATGAGGAAGTGGAAGGGATATTTAAGCCTTTGGCTGGGGTGTCTTTGCCTCCTCCTGGTGGCCAGGTGTTGTATTTCCCAGCAGTAAGGAATGAAGCCGTGGACTCTACCTATCTTAGGAAGGAAAAATAAAAATACCAAAGAGGAATTGAATTTCTGAAGATATAATGGATTTGTTCCAAAGCCTTAAACAAAGTTAACATATTCACAAATTATTTTTTACTTCTTTTTTTTTTTAAATTACTTCAGTATGAACTCAATTGTGACAGTTATTGAAATAGGAGGATATGCCTAAAAACATAATTTATGTAAGAACTTACCTGATAAATTCATTTCTTTCATATTAGCAAGAGTCCATGAGCTAGTGACGTATGGGATATACATTCCTACCAGGAGGGGCAAAGTTTCCCAAACCTTAAAATGCCTATAAATACACCCCTCACCACACCCACAATTCAGTTTAACGAATAGCCAAGAAGTGGGGTGATAAGAAAAAAGTGCGAAAGCATATAAAATAAGGAATTGGAATAATTGTGCTTTATACAAAAAAATCATAACCACCACAAAAAAGGGCGGGCCTCATGGACTCTTGCTAATATGAAAGAAATGAATTTATCAGGTAAGTTCTTACATAAATTATGTTTTCTTTCATGTAATTAGCAAGAGTCCATGAGCTAGTGACGTATGGGATAATGACTACCGAAGATGTGGATCTTTCCACACAAGAGTCACTAGAGAGGGAGGGATAAAATAAAGACAGACAATTCCTGCTGAAAATAATCCACACCCAAAATAAAGTTTAATGAAAAACATAAGCAGAAGATTCAAACTGAAACCGCTGCCTGAAGTACTTTTCTACCAAAAACTGCTTCAGAAGAAGAAAATACAACAAAATGGTAGAATTTGGTAAAAGTATGCAAAGAGGACCAAGTTGCCGCTTTGCAAATCTGATCAACCGAAGCTTCATTCCTAAACGCCCAGGAAGTAGAAACTGACCTAGTAGAATGAGCCGTAATCCTATGAGGCGGAGTCTTACCCGACTCAACATAGGCAAGATGAATTAAAGATTTCAACCAAGATGCCAAAGAAATGGCAGAAGTTTTCTGGCCTTTCTAAAACCGGAAAAGATAACAAATAAACTAGAAGTCTTTCGGAAAGACTTAGTAGCTTCAACATAATATTTCAAAGCTCTAATAACATCCAAAGAATGCAACGATTTCTCCTTAGAATTCTTAGGATTAGGACATAATGAAGGAACCACAATGTCTCTACTAATGTTGTTGGAATTCACAACTTAGGTAAAAATTCAAAAGAAGTTCGCAACACCGCCTTATCCTGATGAAAAATCAGAAAAGGAGACTCACAAGAAAGAGCAGATAATTCAGAAACTCTTCTGGCAGAAGAGATGGCCAAAAGGAACAAAACTTTCCAAGAAAGTAATTTAATGTCCAATGAATGCATAGGTTCAAATGGAGGAGCTTGAAGAGCCCCCAGAACCAAATTCAAACTCCAAGGAGGAGAAATTGACTTAATGACAGGCTTTATACGAACCAAAGCTTGTACAAAACAATGAATATCAGGAAGAATAGCAATCTTTCTGTGAAAAAGAACAGAAAGAGCAGAGATTTGTCCTTTCAAGGAACTTGCGGACAAACCCTTATCTAAACCATCCTGAAGAAACTGTAATATTCTCGGTATTCTAAAAGAATGCCAAGAAAAATGATGAGAAAGACACCAAGAAATACAAGTCTTCCAGACTCTATAATATATCTCTCTGGATACAGATTTACGAGCCTGTAACATAGTATTAGAGTCAGAGAAACCTCTTTGACCAAGAATCAAGCGTTCAATCTCCATACCTTTAAATTTAAGGATTTCAGATCCTGATGGAAAAAAGGACCTTGAGACAAAAGGTCTGGTCTTAATGGAAGAGTCCACGGTTGGCAAGAGGCCATCCGGACAAGATCCGCATACCAAAACCTGTGAGGCCATGCCGGAGCTACCAGCAGAACAAACGAGCATTCCTTCAGAATCTTGGAGATTACTCTTGGAAGAAGAACTAGAGGCGGAAAGATATAGGCAGGATGATACTTCCAAGGAAGAGATAATGCATCCACTGCCTCCGCCTGAGGATCCCGGGATCTGGACAGATACCTGGGAAGTTTCTTGTTTAGATGAGAAGCCATCAGATCTATTTCTGGAAGTTCCCACATTTGAACAATCTGAAGAAATACCTCTGGGTGAAGAGACCATTCGCCCGGATGCAACGTTTGGCGACTGAGATAATCCGCTTTCCAATTGTCCATACCTGGGATATGAACCGCAGAGATTAGACAGGAGCTGGATTCCGCCCAAACCAAAATTCGAGATACTTCTTTCATAGCCAGAGGACTGTGAGTTCTTCCTTGATGATAGATGTATGCCACAGTTGTGACATTGTCTATCTGAAAACAAATGAACAACTCTCTCTTCAGAAGAGGCCAAGACTGAAGAGCTCTGAAATTGCACGGAGTTCCAAAATATTGATCGGAAATCTTACCTCCTGAGATTCCCAAACCCCTTGTGCCGTCAGATACCCCCACACAGCTCCCCAACCTGTAAGACTTGCATCTGTTGAGATTATAGTCCAGGTCGGAAGAACAAAGAAGCCCCCTGAACTAAACGATGGTGATCTGTCCACCATGTCAGAGAGTGTCGTAAAATCGGTTTAAAGATATTAATTGAGATATCTTTGAGTAATCCCTGCACCATTGGTTCAGCATACAGAGCTGAAGAGGTCGCATGTGAAAACGAGCAAAGGAGATCGCATCTGATGCGGCAGTCCTATCAATGTTAAACTTCTCCTGTCTGACAAGGACAGAGTCATAGACACTGAATTTATCTAGAAACCTAAAAAGGTTACCCTTGTCTGAGGAATCAATGAACTGATTGGTAAATTGATCCTCCAACCATGAACTTGAAGAAACAACACAAGTCGATTCGTATGAGATTCTTCGAAAATGAGAAGACTGAGCAAGTACCAAGATATCGTCCAAATAAGGAAATACCAAAACCCTATTCTCTGATTACAGAAAGAAGGGCACCGAGAACCTTTGAAAAAAATTCTTGGAACTGAGGCTAGGCCAAACGGTAGAGCCACAAAACTGGTAATGCTTGTCTAAAAAGAGAATCTCAGACACTAAAAGTGATCTGGATGAATCGGAATATGCAGATACACATCCTGTAAATCTATTGTAGACATATAATGCCCTTGCTAAACAAAAGGCAGGATAGTCCTACAGTAACCATCTTGAATGTTGGTATCCTAACATAACGATTCAATAATGATAGATCCGGAACTGGTCTGAAGGAATTGACCTTCTTTGGTACAATGAAGAGATAAAATAAAACCCCAGCCCCTGTTCCAGAACTGGAACTGGCATAAATACTCCAGCCAACTCTAGATCTGAAACACATTTCAGAAATGCTGAGCCTTTGCTGTGTTAACTGGGACACGGGAAAGAAAAGAATCTCTTAGCAGGAGGCCTTAACTTGAAGCCAATTCTGTACCTTTCTGAAACAATGTTTCTGAAACCAGAGATTAAGAACGGAATTGATCCAAATGTTTTTGAAGAAAACGTAATCTGCCCCATACCAGCTGAGCTGGAATAAGGGCCGCACCTTCATAGGTACTTAGGAGCTGGCTATAGGTTTCTATAAGGCTTGGATATATTCCAAACTGGAAATAGTTTCCAAACTGATACCGCTCCTGAGGATGAAGGATCAGGCTTTTGTTCCTTGTTGTGAGGAAAGGAACGAAAATGATTATTTACCCTGGAAAGAAAGGGAAAGCAAAGTTGACTTAGAAGACATGTCAGCATTCCAAGTTTAATCCATAAAGCTTTTCTAGCTAAAATAGCTAGAAACATATACCTGACATCAACTCTAATGATATCAAAAGATGGTATCACCAATAAAATTATTAGCATGTTATAGAATAATAATGCTATAAAATTATGATCTGTTACTTGTTGCGCTAAAGCTTCTAACCAAAAAGTTGAAGCTGCAGCAACATCCGCTAAAAATATAGCAGGTCTAACAAGATTACCTGAACATAAGGAAGCTTTTCTTAGAAAGGATTCAATTTTCCTATCTAAAGGATCCTTAAAGCAGGAGTAGAGACAGCCCCATAACCTTAGGGATTTTTGTCCCAAAAAACTCTAATCTGTCAGATGGCACAGGATATAATTTGCTTAAACGTCTAGAAGGAGTAAATATATTACCAAAATTATTCCATTCCCTGGAAATTATTTCAGAAATAGCATCAGGGAGATAAAACACTTCTGGAATAACTACAGGAGATTTAAAAACCTTATTTAAACGTTTACATTTAGTATCAAGAGGACCAGAATCCTCTATTTCTAATGCAAATAACACTTCTTTAAGTAAAGAACGAATAAATTCCATCTTGAACAAATACAAAGATTTATCAGCATCAACCTCTGAGACAGAAACCTCTGAACCAGAAGAACCATTATCAGTATCAGAATGATGATGTTCATTTAAAAATTCATCTGAAAAAAGAGAAGTTTTAAAAGACTTTTATGTATACTAGAAGGAGAAATAACAGACATAGCCTTCTTAATGGATTTAAAAAATAAAATCTCTTATGTTATCAGGAACACTCTGAAAATTAGATGTTGACGGAACAGCAACAGGTAATGTAACAGTACTAAAGGAAATTTTATCTGCATTAATAAGTTTGACATGACATGCAATACAAATAACAGCTGGAGAAACAGATACCAAAAGTTTATAGCAGATACACTTAGCTTGGTAGCTCCAGCACTGTGCAGTGATTTTCCTGAAGTATCTTCTTACTCAGTTGCAACGTGGAACATCTTGCAATATGTAAAAGAAAAAAACAACATATAAAGCAAAATTGATCAAATTCCTTAAATGACAGTTTCAGGAATGGGAAAAAAAATGCCAGTGAACAAGCTTCTAGCAACCAGAAGCAATAAATAATGAGACTTAAATAATGTGGAGACAAAAATGACGCCCATATTTTTTAGCGCCAAAAAAGACGCCCACATTATTTGGCGCCTAAATGCTTTTGGCGCCAAAAATGACGCCACATCCGGAACGCCGACATTTTTGACGCAAAAAAAACGTCAAAAAATGACGCAACTTCCGGCGACACGTATGACGCCGGAAACAGAAAAAAATTTTGCGCCAAAAAAGTCCGCGCCAAGAATGACGCAATAAAATGAAGCATTTTCTGCCCCCGCGAGCCTAACAGCCCACAGGGAAAAAGTCAAAATTTTTTAAGGTAAGAAAAAATGATTGAAACAAATGCATTTATCCCAAATATGAAACTGACTGTCTGAAAAATAAGGAAAGTTGAACATTCTGAGTCAAGGCAAATAAATGTTTGAATACATATATTTAGAACTTTATAAATAAAGTGCCCAACCATAGCTTAGAGTGTCACAGAAAATAAGATTTACTTACCCCAGGACACTCATCTACATGTTTGTAGAAAGCCAAACCAGTACTGAAACGAGAATCAGCAGAGGTAATGGTATATATAAGAGTATATCGTCGATCTGAAAAGGGAGGTAAGAGATGAATCTCTACGACCGATAACAGAGAACCTATGAAATAGACCCCGTAGAAGGAGATCACTACATTCAAATAGGCAATACTCTCCTCACATCCCTCTGACATTCACTGCACGCTGAGAGGAAAACCGGGCTCCAACTTGCTGCGGAGCGCATATCAACGTAGAATCTAGCACAAACTTACTTCACCACCTCCATCGGAGGCAAAGTTTGTAAAACTGAATTGTGGGTGTGGTGAGGGGTGTATTTATAGGCATTTTAAGGTTTGGGAAACTTTGCCCCTCCTGGTAGGAATGTATATCCCATACGTCACTAGCTCATGGACTCTTGCTAATTACAGGAAAGAAAGTATTCTTTACATGAAGGCAGGATGCTGTGGAGACATATGGATGTTAAAATGTAAAATATATAGCAGGCAACATCAAATAATGTACAGAAAATTAAATACCATTCCTTAGTAGATATGTGGCTTTTATTTTCTAATTGTTTGTGCAGTTGCTCATTCTCCTCTAGAACTTCTTTAACTCTTGCCTTGAAATTGTTTATTTCCTCCTAAAACAAGAAGAAGAAAAAAATATTAAAATTAGTTACTTTGTTTAGCATAAATAATGCAATTTGAATAAACTTATTTTTTATCACTTTCTGTTTACCTTTAGAAGGGTTAAGCAAACTCACTTGGAATCAGGCAGAAAATTAAACTCAAATGTTGATAATCTGCCCTATTGTATCACTTTTATGGGGATACTTCAGCTCTTTCCCTCTCCCTTATTGTTTGGAAACTTGTATCACTGTTCTTAAGTGGGTGGGGATATTTTGGCTGCCTGCAGACTTTGGCACCACTTGCTTTCCATACAGCTTTCAATATAATCTAATACAACTATGGTTCCCTTGTGCTCATATACAGCCAATACTAAACATTTACAGTGGGCAAAAATCTCTCAAGTATCCTCTTTTCTCTCTAGATTCTCCAGTTACTATGTTGACTTTGCAGCCTATTCACTACAGCTCTCAAACATCTCTTCATTCTATAGTAAATTGGTTGCACAAAGTAACATATGAACTATTAAAGTAAGAGTTGCATTTAAAGTAAACCTACACAATAATGTTATATAATTCTGTACATAGTGCAGAATTATATAACATTATCTTAGCACCAACTTTATATAACAAAGTATTTCAGAGATATTTTTTCACAAAGTAGAATTTTTCAGAATGCCGCTCCTGGCTCTACTGAGCGGGTCTGTTTTTTTCCTAAGCGCATCGCGGCACGCTGTCTAGTCACAGCCGGCCCAATCGCACCATTAAACTGAATGTAGCTCGCTCCCGCTCTCTGAAATACATTGTGATATAAAGTTGGCACTAAGATAAAGTTATATAATTCTGCACTATGTGCAGAATTATATAACATTATTGTGTAGGTTTACTGCCCCTTTAATGCATTTTGCATAGGGCCTATTGGTTCTTCAGCAAACTCTGAACACCCTCAATATGTAGCTTAGCTAGCCCCTTCACATGATCAGTGAATGTTGTTTTTTTCTGTGGTGTGAGCCATCCCAGACTCCTTTTGTTCACATTTCCCTCATACATGCTATTCTTTCCATTCTCAGGGGTCGGAGATCTGCTGTGGGTATGGTGCTGACTGAGGGGCTAAAGGTCTAGGGGCCCGAGATCTGCTGTATGCATGGTGCTGACTGAGGTGCTAAAGGTCTAGGGGCCCGAGATCTGCTGTATGCATGGTGCTGACTGAGGGGCTAAAGGTCTAGGGCCCGAGATCTGCTGTATGCATGGTGCTGACTGAGGGGCGAAAGGTCTAGGGGCCCGAGATCTGCTGTATGCATGGTGCTGACAGAGGGACTACACGGCCAGGAGTCTCAGATATGCTGAAAGTATTGTGTTGGCAGAGAGCCTGCCATTTGAGGTCTGCTGTGAGTATATTTATGGCTGAGGGGTTACAGGACCAGGAGTCTAAGGTCTATTGTGGGTATGGGTGCTGACAGAGGGGCTATAGGGCCATGGGGTCTAAGGTCTGCTGTGGGTATGGTGATGACAGAGGGGCTAGGGTCTGGTTTGAGGACTAATATTATTATACAAAGAAACATGGGTTGGCTCTGTAGATTGACAATCTGCATCATCTATAATTGTCTGGCTGCGATCCTTCAATGGCTGCCATTGGCGCATCTTTGTAGTGCTGCTTAGGGACTGATAGCAAGGCAGCACATCCCTCCAACCCAGCTTGTCCTGTGCAGAAACAGGTTTGTCAAGGTGGGTCAGCACTTGCTGCATTCGCCATAGGAGCTCCGCTTCCATAGCTGCGAGTTACAGTGCCGCTCCTCCTCTGTCAGCAGGACCTGAAATCAATCCCAGCGCTTGCCACCAAATGTGACAGACCGCCTGGTACCCCTAATGAGTACCTCCGTCAGAACACTTCCCTTGTCCTGGACATCCCTTTATCCAGAGCAATAGCTCCTAGTATATCCCTTTGACCGCAGTCTAAAGTTATGGAGGGGAACAGAACTGAGACAACACTCAGTGGTCTAAACTTGAATAAAATTAAGCGATCAATCTCAAAATAGTCAGCTTCAGAGAAACTAGATTTGAATGAAGGAAGGGCCCTAGAATTAGAAAGTCCTTCCTCAATGGAAGTCTCCACGGTGGCATGTCCACCAAATCTGCATACCAAATACTGCGAGGACAAGCCGGTGCAAAAGAATCACCGACGCCTTATCCCGCATGACTCAAGGAAGACCCCGAAGAGGAAGAGCAAACGGAGGAAATAGGTATGCTAGACTGAAGGTCCAAAGTACCGCCAAGACGGCTAACAGAACCACCCGAGAGCCCCTGGACCTCGACCCGTACCTCGGAAGATTGGCCCTGGGATGTGGATTGCCGACAGACCGTGAGAATGGGCCTCTGCCCACTGAATTATTTTGGATACCTCTGTAAACGCTAAGGAACTCCTCGTTTCTCTATGATGAAACTGAAGATATGTGTCCAACTGGAACCAGATAAACTGGACCGAGACTAACTGGGACCAGGCCCGAATATCATTGAAGATCGCTCTCAGCTCTTAAAGGGACACTGAACCCAAATTTTTTCTTTCGTGATTCAGATAGAGCATGACATTTTAAGCAACTTTCTAATTTACTCCTATTATAAAATTTTCTTCATTCTCTTGGTATCTTTATTTGAAATGCAAGAATGTAAGTTTAGATGCCAGCCCATTTTTGGTGAACAACCTGGGTTGTCTTTGCTGATTGGTGGATCATCTCATCCATTAATAAAAAAGTGCTGTCCAGAGTACTGAACCTAAAAAAGCTTAGATGCTTTCTTTTTCAAATAAAGATAGCAAGGGAACGAAGAAAAATTGATAATAGGAGTAAATTAGAAAATTGCTTAAAATTGCATGCTCTATCTAAGAAAAAAAATTGGGTTCAGTGTCCCTTTACGAAAACCCTGGTCTCCTGCTTCAGTAATATTCGAGGAGACAATCTGTTCCATAGCCTAAGCATGATAACCTGCCCAGTTCTGAGAAGGAACCGAGCAGACGAGATGAAGTCCCATGTATCTACCATCAGCCCGATACCTCCATGCACTGAGCCACTAATGGCTGAGGATAAGACTGAAGAAATAGCAAAACTTAATTTCCTGACTTTTGTTCAGGAAAAAAACTTAATTTATAGGGAATCTATTATGGTTCCCATGAAGGTTACCGATGTCCAAGTGACTAAGTAACTCCTTACCAAATCTACCTTGTGGAATATTGCTTGAAAAAATAGCACCTGAACTAAGTTTTAAAGAGTTCAAAGCCCTTTTAAGGACAATGCCCATAAAAATGCTGTTTTGTATGTATGTATTGGGTACTTGTAAAGCACAGTTAATCACCCGTAAGGGTCCGAAGACACTGCTCATTTTATCAACCTCGGAAGGATGAAAGGCTGAGTGGACCTCACCGGGAATCAAACCTGCAACCCTTGGGTTGCTACAGTGCTCAGCCACAGTGCATTAGCATGCTGAGCTATCTGTCCAGTCTTTTAGAAAAGTCTGGGAATTGTGGCAAGGCCAAAAGGGCAAAGCCACAATTGGGAGTGTTTGCCTGAGAATGTGAAGATGCAAGCACGCGTCCGATAAATCCGCCTTCGTAAAATGACCTGAATCAAAAGGAAAATGAAACAAACAGTTTCCACCTTGAAGGACGGTACACTTAGGAATTTGATTAGATCTAGAATTTGATTAGACTCTAGAGATTTAAAATAGTACTGAAGGTTCCCTCCTTTTTTGAGAACCACTACCAGATTGGAATAGAATCCCAGATTCCGTTCCTGAATCAGAACAGGAACTCACCGTTTCCCAAAGTCTCTCCAAGCCTATGGCAGTAGAGGAAGGATCTCCAACAGTCAAAATGGTACCAAACAGTCAGGAATGCGACTCATGGTACAGATCAATAGGTCACACAAGCAGTAATAAAAGCAGATCAGTCCTACTCATGTGAAGCAAAGCACTACAAGTGCTCAACAGGCAGACCGGATCCTAAGAGTCGTCCGGCAGACTCACAACAGCACAGCAACAAGGGCTGTTGCTGTTGTTAAACTCACACCTCCTTTGTGGCATTATAACAAATAAGAAAAGAGCTCAGAATCAACCGCCCTAGTGAGCCACTATGTTTAATGTTAGAGAGGGCAGTTGATTCTGAGATCTTTTCTTATTTGTTATAATGCCACAAAGGGGGTGTGAGTTTAACGGTCTGATTGGTTTTGTGTACTTTTCAATATAGCATCAGTTTGTTTGTATTGTATAGCCTGAGTAAACGGTGCTGTGTCACTGAGAAAGGTGTTGCTGTTGTTTTTAATAAGTTTTATTAAAACTTTTAACTTCACCTTTCTGCTGCTGCCTCCATTACCTGTGTGGATATGATATTTGTTTTTTTCCTGCTGGGGCTCCCTGACTCATGTTCACTGCCGGCGCTCTCTGGACGAGGATCGCCCTTGTTGTTGCTGTGCTGTTGTGAGTCTGCTGGACGACTCTTAGGATCTTAGGATCCGGTCTGCCTGTTGAGCAGTAGTAGTGCTTTGCTTCACGTGAGTAGGACTGATCTGCTTTCATTCCTGCTTGTGTGACCTATTGATCTGTACCATGAGGCGCATTCTATTTTTTTTTTGCATCTTATGATATAAAAAGGTGCAGGAGGCTATTTGCAGCTTAATCTAAGGTAAGACATTAAGATGAATAAGGTGTAGACTGCCCCTTTAAGCATAAATCTGCCTGCACTGAAAACAAATACTTTTTGCTTTTATGCTTATGGAGAGTACCACTGTTCACCAGTAGAGATGTGGGAGTTGTTCTTATCAGTCAGTGAGCAAAGTGTCCCTAGGGATAAGTCGAGCAAATCCAGTATGTTTCAAAATAATCTTAAACGGCTTTCTCTTTCATGCAAAAACTTATTTATGTATGATATATTTTTTGAGTTTAGTATACCTTAGTAATTTAAAATTTTACATCCAAATGTATTTAAAAAATACTTTGTTCTATTTTGAAAAGTAAGCAATAAAATAACTTGAGTGTCAATTATAATTTGCATTACTATTACAGATCTCACAAGCTGTTAGAGCAGTAGCTTTTTCTTTATTTTTAGAATGTCTAGTTTAAATTAACATTAAAAACACAAGCTTAAAGGGACATTATAGATCATTTCAATTCCAAAACTTATGCTTAGAGAAATTAAATAAAAATTTTCATAAGAATCAATTTTATTTTTTTTGAATGGTGCTAAAATAAATAAAATAACATTTCAATTGAATACAGAATAAGTGATAAAAAGCTACAAAAAATAAATGTTTTACTTTATATTTATACCATTGGATGATTCCAGCAACAGTCAGTGGTAAATGGGTGGTTCCAGAAGTGGATGGTGCGCAAGTGCAAGTGCACTCCTTTGTATAATCACCATCAGCTAGATTTGGAGTTTTGCGTTAGAAGGGGTGCGTTAGCTACGCGTGCTTTTTTCCCCCCGCACCTTTTAAATACTGCTGGTATTTAGAGTTCACAGAAAGGCTGCGTTAGGCTCCAAAAAGGGAGCGTAGAGCCTAATTTACTGACACTGCAACTCTCAATACCAGCGGTGCTTACGGACGCGGCCAGCTTAAAAAAACGTGCTCGTGCACGATTCCCCCATAGGAAACAATGGGGCAGTTTGAGTTGAAAAAAAACCTAACACCTGCAAAAAAGCAGCGTTCAGCTCCTAACGCGGCCCCATTGTTTCCTATGGGGAAACACTTCCTAAGTCTGCACCTAACACCCTAACATGTACCCCGAGTCTAAACACCCCTAACCTTACACTTATTAACCCCTAATCTGCCGCCCCCGCTATCGCTGACACCTGCATATTTTTTTTAACCCCTAATCTGCCGCTCCGTACACCGCCGCAACCAACGTTATCCCTATGTACCCCTAATCTGCTGCCCCTAACACCGCCGACCCCTATATTATATTTATTAACCCCTAATCTACCGCCCCCAACGTCGCTGCTACCTACCTACAATTATTAACCCCTAATCTGCTGACCGGACCTCACCGCTACTATAATAAAGTTATTAACCCCTAATCCGCCTCACTCCCGCCTCAATAACCCTATAATAAATAGTATTAACCCCTAATCTGCCCTCCCTAACATCGCCGACACCTAACTTCAATTATTAACCCCTAATCTGCCGACCGGACCTCACCGCTACTCTAATAAATGTATTAACCCCTAAAGCTAAGTCTAAACCTAACACTAACACCCCCCCTAAGTTAAATATAATTTAAATCTAACGAAATAAATTAACTCTTATTAAATAAATTATTCCTATTTAAAGCTAAATACTTACCTGTAAAATAAACCCTAATATAGCTACAATATAAAGAATAATTATATTGTAGCTATTTTAGGATTAATATTTATTTTACAGGCAACTTTGTAATTATTTTAACCAGGTACAATAGCTATTAAATAGTTAATAACTATTTAATAGCTACCTAGTTAAAATAATTACAAAATTACCTGTAAAATAAATCCTAACCTAAGTTACAATTAAACCTAACACTACACTATCAATAAATTAATTAAATACAATACCTACAAATAAATACAATTAAATAAACTAACTAAAGTACAAAAAATAAAAAAGAACTAAGTTACAAAAAATAAAAAAATATTTACAAACATTAGAAATATATTACAACAATTTTAAACTAATTACACCTACTCTAAGCCCCCTAATAAAATAACAAAGCAACCCAAAATAAAAAAAATGCCCTACCCTATTCTAAAATTAAAATAGAAAAGCTCTTTTATCTTACCAGCCCTTAAAAGGGCCATTTGCGGGGCATGCCCCAAAGAATTCAGCTCTTTTGCCTGTAAAAAAAAATACAATACCCCCCCCAACATTACAACCCACCACCCACATACCCCTAGTCTAACCCAAACCCCCATTAAATAAACCTAACACTAAGCCCCTGAAGATCTTCCTACCTTATCTTCACCTCGCCGGGTTCACCGATCCGTCCACAGAAGTCTTGGTCCAAGCCTCCGAAGTCTTGATCCAAGCCCAAGCGGGGGCTGAATAGTGACGTCCATCCTCCGGCTGAAGTGTTCATCCAAGCGGCGGTTGAAGAAGTCCATCTTCGGGCAGAAGTCTTCATCCTATCCGGGCAGAAGAGGACATCCGGTCCGGCAAACATCTTCATCCAGGCGGCATCTTCTATGTTGTTCCATCCGATGACGAGCGGCTGATCTTCAAGACCTCGGCGCGGATCCATCCTCTTCTTCCGACGACTAGACGACGAATGAAGGTTCCTTTAAGGGACGACATCCAAGATGGCGTCCCTCGAATTCCGATTGGCTGATAAGATTCTATCAGCCAATCGGAATTAAGGTAGGAAAATTCTGATTGGCTGATGAAATCAGCCAATCAGATTCAAGTTCAATCCAATTGGCTGATTGGTTCAGCCAATCAGATTGAGCTCACATTCTATTGGCTGATCTGAACAGCCAATAGAATGCGAGCTCAATCTGATTGGCTGATTGGATCAGCCAATTGGATTGAACTTGAATCAGAATTTTCCTACCTTAATTCCGATTGGCTGATAGAATCCTATCAGCCAATCGGAATTCGAGGGACGCCATCTTGGATGACGTCACTTAAAGGAACCTTCATTCGTCGGGAGTCGCCGGAAGAAGAGGATGGATCCGCGTCGGCTGCTTCAAGATGGTCCCGCTCCTCGCCGGATGGAAGAAGATAGAAGATGCCGCTTGGATGAAGATATTTGCCGGTCCGGATGTCCTCTTCTGCCCGAAGATGGACTTCTTCAACCGCCGCTTGGATGAACACTTCAGCCGGAGGATGGACGTCACTCTTCAGCCCCCGCTTGGGCTTGGATCAAGACTTCGGAGGCTTGGATCAAGACTTCGGTGGACGGATCGGTGAACCCGGCGAGGTGAAGATAAGGTAGGAAGATCTTCAGGGGCTTAGTGTTAGGTTTATTTAAGGGGGGTTTGGATTAGATTAGGGGTATGTGGGTGATGGGTTGTAATGTTGAGGGGGGGGTATTGTATGTTTTTTTTTACAGGCAAAAGAGCTGAATTCTTTGGGGCATGCCCCGCAAATGGCCCTTTTAAGGGCTGGTAAGGTAAAAGAGCTTTTCTATTTTAATTTTATAATAGGGTAGGGCATTTTTTTTCTTTTGGGGGGCTTTGTTATTTTATTAGGGGGCTTAGAGTAGGTGAAATTAGTTTAAAATTGTTGTAATATATTTCTAATGTTTGTAAATATTTTTTTATTTTTTGTAACTTAGTTCTTTTTAATTTTTTGTACTTTAGTTAGTTTATTTAATTGTATTTATTTGTAGGTATTGTATTTAATTAATTTATTGATAGTGTAGTGTTAGGTTTAATTGTAGATAATTGTAGGTAGTTTATTTAATTAATTTATTGATAGTGTAGTGTTAGGTTTAATTGTAACTTAGGTTAGGATTTATTTTACAGGTAATTTTGTAATTATTTTAACTAGGTAACTATTAAATAGTTATTAACTATTTAATAGCTATTGTACCTAGTTAAAATAAATACAAAGTTGCCTGTAAAATAAATATAAATCCTAAAATAGCTACAATATAATTATTTGTTATATTGTAGCTATATTAGGGTTTATTTTACAGGTAAGTATTTAGCTTTAAATAGGAATAATTTATTTAATAAGAGTTAATTTATTTCGTTAGATTTAAATTATATTTAATTTAGGGGGGTGTTAGGGTTAGGGTTAGACTTAGCTTTAGGGGTTAATACATGTATTAGAGTAGCGGTGAGGTCCGGTCGGCAGATTAGGAATTAATACTTGAAGTTAGGTGTCGGCGATGTTAGGGAGGACAGATTAGGGGTTAATACTACTTATTATAATAGTTATATAGGTGGCAGTGAGGCGGATTAGGGGTTAATAACTTTATTATAGTAGCGGCGAGGTCCGGTCGGCAGATTAGGGGTTAATAAATGTAGGTAGCTGGCGGCGACGTTGTGTGGGGCAGATTAGGGGTTAATAAATATAGGGGTCGGCGGTGTTAGGTGCAGCAGATTAGGGGTACATAAGTATAACGTAGGTGGCGGCGGTGTGCGGTTGGCAGATTAGGGGTTAAACAAATTTAATAGAGTGGCGGCGATGTGGGGGGACCTCGGTTTAGGGGTGCATAGGTAGTTTATGGGTGTTAGTGTACTTTAGACCACAGTAGTTAAGAGCTTTATGAACCGGCGTTAGCCCAAAAAGCTCTTAACTCCTGTTTTTTTTCTGCGGCTGGAGTTTTGTCGTTAGAGCTCTAACGCTCACTTCAGCCAAGACTCTAAATACCGGCGTTAGAAAGATCCCATTGAAAAGATAGGATACGCAAATGGCATAGGGGGATCTGCGGTATGGAAAAGTCGCGGCTGAAAAAGTGAGCGTTAGACCCTTTAATGACTGACTCTAAATACCAGCGGGCGGTAAAAACCAGACCTCACCGCTACTCTAATAAATGTATTAACCCCTAAAGCTAAGTCTAACCCTAACACCAACACCCCCCCTAAGTTAAATATAATTTAAATCTAACGAAATAAATTAACTCTTATTAAATAAATTATTCCTATTTAAAGCTAAATACTTACCTGTAAAATAAACCCTAATATAGCTACAATATAAAGAATAATTATATTGTAGCTATTTTAGGATTAATATTTATTTTACAGGCAACTTTGTAATTATTAACTATTTAATAGCTATTGTACCTAGTTAAAATAAATACAAACCCCCTAACGCTGGTTTTGACGGCTACCGCAAAACTCCAAATCTAGGTGCATGTTAATGTCGATTAGTCCAAGCTGGGGTGTTTTGAATGGTCACAAAACTGACTACTTAACAGAATTCAATTTTTTTTTTAAATATTGCAATACCAGCACTGTTATGTAGTGTTCATGAAATGATTGCTAACTATGTTATTATGGACCTTTAAAACCCATAAAAATTGCCACTGACATTTTTTCAGCTAGTCCTGCAATTTTCCCTTTGCAAACTGTGTTATCCCTCTGCCCCAAAGGGACTAGAGAACATAATGCAGTTATCCAGAGAGCTTGTCTGTATATAGGAGAATGCTACAGAAAGACTCACACTAGAACAGCCTATGATTGGCCACAACATGGGACAGCAGGAAGATGGATTCCATTAGGCTTTTGAAAGGTGTATCCCCAGACTGTTTTGTTCAAAGCCCTACAAAATGTTTGCCAACCAAATAACAGTTGAAATACTTGTTTTGAAATAAAAATCTGAATATAGATTTTTCAGTGGTGCAGCGCTTAATTTCTTATATATTAAATGCATATATAAACAAATATACTTTTACGTTCCGTTAACCAATTAAATACTGACACAAGTTTATAAACAAAAAGTAGCGGAGTAGCCCTGACAAGAAAATACTGCGATGGGAACATGCATTTTTTAAAAAAAAAAAATCCTTTGGAGAAAAAAAAAAAGGATCTATAATGACCATTTAAACAAAATGAAAACAAATTGTTGTGTCTGCTGGATACTTTTGCTCTAATTATTTAAAAAATATGTAGCGAGTAGAGTACATCAAAGAAACCAATTACATATTTATATGTCTATATCTTAAGTAGTAGAGAAGCTGTAAGTATATTGTTCTTTGAAGTGAGGAACTGTGATCTGATTAACGCATCACTGGCTGAGCTCTCGCTCTCCTTATGACCTTGAGAATTATTAATACGTTTCAAGCTATGAATAAGGAAACAAATATTGATTTGCTGGGGTGATTAACTAGAGATCAAAAGAGCAGTGAAAACAAATGAGAGTGCTATGATCATTTTAGCATTGTGACAATTAGCAAATAATTATTTAACAATGAAAGCCAGAAAAGTAGCTTAGTTGGTTATTTGGCAATTTGAAGCACTTACATTATGGGTTAGATTACAAGTGGCACGCTAAATAATTTTTTCATTTGCACTCAAACACAGCTCAAAGTAAACTTTTCATGCGGGCGGGTAAGCAAGCGTATTACAAGTTGAAAGTAAATAATTTGCGAGTGAAACACTATGCACGCTAACTTCAGGACTTCGGATATCACTACCCCACTAACTTCTTCTCCCCATAGATTTCAAAGCAGCTTTAAAAAAAACAACCCTAACACTGCATTAGACCTACAGTGCTAAACCTAAAAAAGGTAGTTATGAATATTTTACATTTAGAAGAAAATGTTATTTTTTTATATATATATATATATATATATATATATATACACATATATACACATATATACACATATATACACACAGTATATATATATATATATATATATATATATATACACATATACATATACATACACATATATATATATATATATATATATATATATATATATATATATATTTGTCCCCTCCTGGTAGTAGTGTATATTATATCCCATCAGTAACTAGCTCGTGGATTCTTGCCACCTATATGAAAGAAATAATTATTTTTGTTAAATATATATCTACATACACACATCTCTCTCTCAATATATATATATATATATATATATATATATATATATATATATATATATATATATATATAATTTATTATCTATATAATGCAAATCTATAAGAAAGATTCTCTGATCAGTCTGGTTCAGTATAAACCCAGATAATGAAGAGAACACACTTAAAGTGAATGTAAATTTTGATGATAAAGTGCCCTGTTTTTAAAAATTCAATTAAAAACAGGGGCACTTTAATTCATCAAAATTTACATTTTACTTGTGTTGTGAAAATACTTACCTTTTAATCTTGACAGCCGCTCTATCTTCCCCCGGTCGTCAAAAGACTCTTCCTACGTCAGAAATGACGGATCGGTCATACTCCAATCACGGCTTCCCCCTGGGGGAATCAGTGTCTGATTCAACGCCGTGATTGGAGGAAGCCGGATTCTTCATTTTAGACCCAGGAAGAGGCTTTGCGACGGATGGAGGAAGCAATGCAGCGGCTGTCAAGATTAAAAGGTATTTTCACAACACGAGTGAAATGTAGATTTCGACTAATTAAAGTGCCCTTGTTTTTAATTGAACCGGCCAATAGGATTTTTTCTACCTTCATTCCGATTGGCTGATAGAATTCTATCAGCCAATCGGAATTGAAGGGACGCCATCTTGGATGATGTCATTTAAAGGAACCTTCATTCAGTGTCAACCATCGATTGAAGAGGATGCTCTGCGTTGGATGTCTTGAAGATGGACCTGCTCCGCGCAGGATGGATGAAGATAGAAGATGCTGTCTGGATGATGACTTCTGCCTGTCTGGAGGACCACTTTGCCTGGCTTGGATGAAGACTTCTCCTGGCTTTGTTGAGGACTTCGGCCCGGTTGGATGAAGACTTCTCCCGGTAAGGTGATCTTCAAGGGGTTAGTGTTAGGTTTTTTTAAAGGGGTATTGGGTGGGTTTTAGAATAGGGTATGTTGTGTGGGTGGTGAGTTTTAATGTTGGGGGGGGGATTTGTAATTTTTTTTACAGGTAAAAGAGCTGATTACTTTGGGGCAATGCCCCGCAAAAGGCCATTTTAAGGGCTATTTATAATTTAGTATAGGGTAGGGTTTTTTTTTATTTTGTTAGGGGGATTAGATTAGGTGTAATCAGTTTAAAAATCTTGTAATTTGTTTATTATTTTCTGTAATTTAGTGTTTGTTTGTTTTTGTTCTTAAGTTAGGTTTTATTTTACAGGTCAATTTGTCTTTATTTTAGCAAGGTAGTTATTAAATAGTTAATAACTATTTAATAACTATTCTACCTAGTTAAAATAAATACAAAATTGCTTACATTGTAGCTATCTTAGGGTTTATTTTACAGGTATGTATTTAGTTTTAAATAGGAATTATTTAGTTAATGATGTGAATTTTATTTAGACTTATTTAAATTATATTTAATTTAGGGGGTGTTAGGGTTAGACTTAGATTTAGGGGTTAATAACTTTAGTATAGTGGCAGCAACGTTGGGGCGGCAGATTAGGGGTTAATAAGTGTAGGTAGGTGGCGGCGACATTGGGGGCGGCAGATTAGGGGTTAAAAATACAATGCAGGTGTCGGGGTGTTTAGACTCGGGGTTCATGTTAGGGTGTTAGGTGTAGACATAACTTTTATTTCCCCATAGGAATCAATGGGGCTGCGTTAGGGAGTTTTACGCTGCCTTTTGACAGGTGTTAGACTTTTTTCAGCCGGCTCTCCCCATTGAAATCGTGCACGAGCACGTTACACCAGCTCACCGCTAATGTAAGCAGCAATGGTATTGACTGTGGTAATGAGCAAAATTTTGCTCAAACGCTCACTTCTTGTCTTTTAACAACGGGTTTGTGAAAACCCATAATACCAGCGCTGTAGGGAAGCGAGCAGTGAGGGAAAACTGCTAGTTAGCACCGCACAGCCTCTAACGCAAAACTCGTAATCTAGGTGATTGTTTTTAATGTATAAATCCATTTTGACTCTTTTTTCAACAAACACTTCTCATTGCCTCCTCCTCTACCATGTTCCAGCTCTCTATCTATACCTGTGAATATATATATATATATATATATATATATATATATATATATATATATATATATATATATATCCAGCGCTACGGAATTTGGCGGCACTATACAAATAAATTATAATAGATAATAATAAAATAAATATATATATATATATATATATATATATAAATAAATGAATAAATAAAATGAAAAATTAGCGGGAGAGAAATTATGCCAAATTAACAAACTCAAAGATAATCTTTGTCTAGCAGCATGTATTTAATATGATTATTGGTATAAACCCTAAGGTTAGGCAATTATGCCAAATACCACTATCCAGGGTTTTGGTGCAGACCCTCAAAAAAAACAAAAAACAAATATATTAGAAAGATTCTGTGATCAGTCTGGTTACTAATCAAAATACATTCAAGTCAATACTTCACTCATCCGACTAAGAAGATGAAGTCCAAGCACAAATACAGATTGACCTGCACCTGCACGTATGTAGTTTATCTTATACATTGTACCTGTGGCCTCTTTTAAGTTGGAAAAAAACGGCAGATGATCTGAGAACACGAATGGCCAAACAGCATAGAAAGCAGCAGAAGGAGGTGTGTCTGATCACGTGAGACTGTCATCCAATCAGGATCCTCGAGTCCAGGAGCTATCAGAACTCCGTAAGGGGAAAAATGGGAGCTCCCCAAGCCTTACGATTCCTGGTCCAAGTAGAATAGGCAAAAGGAAGAAGTACCGTAGGAAAGGATGTAGATTTAAAAGTTAATTTATTTGGTTTCCAAAACATGATAAAAAGACCTAAGGAGGTCGATAGCAGAACAACACACTGCAAAGAGTATTAGTATGCGGACACGTTTCGGCCGTTGGCCGTAATTGTAGCTACCTAGTACACCTGCACCTGGTTATTTAAAAGCAGTACTCAAAGACTATTGGTTAACAATCATCCAATCTGACAAAAGATCATGTGGGTGTGTTGAAAGGTGTTGATAAGTGTAAAACACGTATTACTGGACATTCTAACTCGGCCTGAGATAAAATATGCTGAATATATTATGTTTGTTGACGTATTTTCGTCATTTCTGGTGTCTTTCTTGGCACCGAGAATTTTCACGTAGTTGCGTCATCTATGATGCTCGTGTTTGTTGCAGACGTTTTTGGCGCCAAACATTTTTTTGTCAGTTGTGGGCGTCATACTTGGCGACAGACTTTTGACATTATTTAAATCTTCATGTATTTTTGCTTCTGGTTTCCAGAGGCTTATTCAGTTTGCATTTTTTCCCATTCCTGAAACTGTCATATAAGGAAATTGATAATTTTAATTTACATGTTGTTTTTTCTATTACATATTGCAAGATGTCCCAATCTGACCCTGTATCAGAATCTACTTCTGGAATGCTGCTGCCTGATGTCGTTTCTACCAAAGCTAAGTGCATTTGTTGTAAACTTGTAGTAACTGTTCCTCCGGCTGTAGTTTGTATTAGTTGTCATGATAAACTTTCTAAAGCAGACAATATTTCCATTAGTAGTAGTCCATTACCTGTTGTTGTTCCTTCAACATCTAATGTTCAGGATAACAGAATTTATGTTTACCTGATAAATTTCTTTCTCCAACGGTGTGTCCGGTCCACGGCGTCATCCTTACTTGTGGGATATTCTCTTCCCCAACAGGAAATGGCAAAGAGCCCAGCAAAGCTGGTCACATGATCCCTCCTAGGCTCCGCCTACCCCAGTCATTCGACCGACGTTAAGGAGGAATATTTGCATAGGAGAAACCATATGGTACCGTGGTGACTGTAGTTAAAGAAAATAAATTACCAGACCTGATTAAAAAACCAGGGCGGGCCGTGGACCGGACACACCGTTGGAGAAAGAAATTTATCAGGTAAACATAAATTCTGTTTTCTCCAACATAGGTGTGTCCGGTCCACGGCGTCATCCTTACTTGTGGGAACCAATACCAAAGCTTTAGGACACGGATGAAGGGAGGGAGCAAATCAGGTCACCTAAATGGAAGGCACCACGGCTTGCAAAACCTTTCTCCCAAAAATAGCCTCAGAAGAAGCAAAAGTATCAAACTTGTAAAATTTGGTAAAAGTGTGCAGTGAAGACCAAGTCGCTGCCCTACATATCTGATCAACAGAAGCCTCGTTCTTGAAGGCCCATGTGGAAGCCACAGCCCTAGTGGAATGAGCTGTGATTCTTTCGGGAGGCTGCCGTCCGGCAGTCTCGTAAGCCAATCTGATGATGCTTTTAATCCAAAAAGAGAGAGAGGTAGAAGTTGCTTTTTGACCTCTCCTTTTACCTGAATAAACAACAAACAAGGAAGATGTTTGTCTAAAATCCTTTGTAGCATCTAAATAGAATTATAGAGCGCGAACAACATCCAAATTGTGCAACAAACGTTCCTTCTTTGAAACTGGTTTTGGACACAGAGAAGGTACGATAATCTCCTGGTTAATGTTTTTGTTAGAAACAACTTTTGGAAGAAAACCAGGTTTAGTACGTAAAACCACCTTATCTGCATGGAACACCAGATAAGGAGGAGAACACTGCAGAGCAGATAATTCTGAGACTCTTCTAGCAGAAGAAATCGCAACTAAAAACAAAACTTTCCAAGATAATAACTTAATATCAACGGAATGTAAGGGTTCAAACGGAACCCCCTGAAGAACTGAAAGAACTAAATTGAGACTCCAAGGAGGAGTCAAAGGTTTGTAAACAGGCTTGATTCTAACCAGAGCCTGAACAAAGGCTTGAACATCTGGCACAGCTGCCAGCTTTTTGTGAAGTAATACCGACAAGGCAGAAATCTGTCCCTTCAGGGAACTTGCAGATAATCCTTTTTCCAATCCTTCCTGAAGGAAGGATAGAATCCTAGGAATCTTAACCTTGTCCCAAGGGAATCCTTTAGATTCACACCAACAGATATATTTTTTCCAAATTTTGTGGTAAATCTTTCTAGTCACAGGCTTTCTGGCCTGAACAAGAGTATCGATCACAGAATCTGAGAATCCTCGCTTCGATAAAATCAAGCGTTCAATCTCCAAGCAGTCAGCTGGAGTGAAACCAGATTCGGATGTTCGAACGGACCCTGAACAAGAAGGTCTCGTCTCAAAGGTAGCTTCCAAGGTGGAGCCGATGACATATTCACCAGATCTGCATACCAAGTCCTGCGTGGCCACGCAGGAGCTATCAAGATCACCGACGCCCTCTCCTGCTTGATCCTGGCTATCAGCCTGGGGATGAGAGGAAATGGCGGGAACACATAAGCTAGTTTGAAGGTCCAAGGTGCTACTAGTGCATCCACTAGAGCCGCCTTGGGATCCCTGGATCTGGCCCCGTAGCAAGGAACTTTGAAGTTCTGACGAGAGGCCATCAGATCCATGTCTGGAATGCCCCACAGGTGAGTGACTTGGGCAAAGATTTCCGGATGGAGTTCCCACTCCCCCGGATGCAATGTCTGACGACTCAGAAAATCCGCTTCCCAATTTTCCACTCCTGGGATGTGGATAGCAGACAGGTGGCAGGAGTGAGACTCCGCCCAAAGAATAATTTTGGTTACTTCTTCCATCGCTAGGGAACTCCTTGTTCCCCCCTGATGGTTGATGTACGCAACAGTCGTCATGTTGTCTGATTGAAACCGTATGAACCTGGTCCTCGCAAGCTGGGGCCAGGCCTGGAGAGCATTGAATATCGCTCTCAGTTCCAGAATATTTATCGGTAGAAGAGATTCTTCCCGAGACCAAAGACCCTGAGCTTTCAGGGATCCCCAGACCGCGCCCCAGCCTATCAGACTGGCGTCGGTCGTGACAATGACCCACTCTGGTCTGTGGAACATCATCCCTTGAGACAGATTGTCCAGGGACAGCCACCAACGGAGTGAGTCTCTGGTCCTCTGATTTACTTGTATCTTCGGAGACAAGTCTGTATAGTCCCCATTCCACTGACTGAGCATGCACAGTTGTAATGGTCTTAGATGAATGCGCGCAAAAGGAACTATGTCCATCGCCGCCACCATCAACCCGATCACTTCCATGCACTGAGCTATGGAAGGAAGAGGAACGGAATGAAGTATCCGACAAGAGTCCAGAAGCTTTGTTTTTCTGGCCTCTGTTAGAAAGATCCTCATTTCTAAGGAGTCTATAATTGTTCCCAAGAAGGGAACCCTTGTTGACGGGGATAGAGAACTCTTTTCCACGTTCACTTTCCAGCCGTGAGATCTGAGAAAGGCCAGGACAATGTCCGTGTGAGCCTTTGCTTGAGGAAGGGACGACGCTTGAATCAGAATGTCGTCCAGGTAAGGTACTACTGCAATGCCCCTTGGTCTTAGCACCGCTAGAAGGGACCCTAGTACCTTTGTGAAAATCCTTGGAGCAGTGGCTAATCCGAAAGGAAGCGCCACGAACTGGTAATGTTTGTCCAGGAATGCAAACCTTAGGAACCGATGATGTTCCTTGTGGATAGGAATATGTAGATACGCATCCTTTAAATCCACCGTGGTCATGAATTGACCTTCCTGGATGGAAGGAAGGATAGTTCGAATGGTTTCCATCTTGAACGATGGGACCTTGAGAAATTTGTTTAAGATCTTGAGATCTAGGATTGGTCTGAACGTTCCCTCTTTTTTGGGAACTATGAACAGATTGGAGTAGAACCCCATCCCTTGTTCTCTTAATGGAACAGGATGAATCACTCCCATTTTTAACAGGTCTTCTACACAATGTAAGAACGCCTGTCTTTTTATGTGGTCTGAAGACAACTGCGACCTGTGGAACCTCCCCCTTGGGGGAAGTCCCTTGAATTCCAGAAGATAACCCTGGGAGACTATTTCTAGCGCCCAAGGATCCAGAACATCTCTTGCCCAAGCCTGAGCGAAGAGAGAGAGTCTGCCCCCCACCAGATCCGGTCCCGGATCGGGGGCCAATATTTCATGCTGTCTTGGTAGCAGTGGCAGGTTTCTTGGCCTGCTTTCCCTTGTTCCAGCCTTGCATTGGTCTCCAAGCTGGCTTGGCCTGAGAAGTATTACCCTCTTGCTTAGAGGACGTAGCACCTTGGGCTGGTCCGTTTTTACGAAAGGGACGAAAATTAGGTCTATTTTTTGCCTTGAAAGGCCGATCCTGAGGAAGGGCGTGGCCCTTACCCCCAGTGATATCAGAGATAATCTCTTTCAAGTCAGGACCAAACAGCGTTTTCCCCTTGAAAGGAATGTTTAGTAGCTTGTTCTTGGAAGACGCATCAGCCGACCAAGATTTCAACCAAAGCGCTCTGCGCGCCACAATAGCAAACCCAGAGTTCTTAGCCGCTAACTTAGCCAATTGCAAAGAGGCGTCTAGAGTGAAAGAATTAGCCAATTTGAGAGCATTGATTCTGTCCATAATCTCCTCATAAGGAGGAGAGTCACTATCGAGCACCTTAAGCAGTTCATCAAACCAGAAATATGCGGCAGTAGTGACAGGGACAATGCATGAAATGGGTTGTAGAAGGTAACCCTGCTGAACAAACATCTTTTTAAGCAAACCTTCTAATTTTTTATCCATAGGATCTTTGAAAGCACAACTATCCTCTATGGGAATAGTGGTGCGTTTGTTTAAAGTAGAAACCGCTCCCTCGACCTTGGGGACTGACTGCCATAAGTCCTTTCTGGGGTCGACCATAGGAAACAATTTTTTAAATATGGGGGGAGGGACGAAAGGAATACCGGGCCTTTCCCATTCTTTATTAACAATGTCCGCCACCCGCTTGGGTATAGGAAAAGCTTCTGGGAGCCCCGGCACCTCTAGGAACTTGTCCATTTTACATAGTTTCTCTGGGATGACTAAATTTTCACAATCATCCAGAGTGGATAATACCTCCTTAAGCAAAATGCGGAGATGTTCCAATTTAAATTTAAATGTAATCACATCAGATTCAGCCTGCTGAGAAATGTTCCCTAAATCAGTAATTTCTCCCTCAGACAAAACCTCCCTGGCCCCCTCAGATTGGGTTAGGGGCCCTTCAGAGATATTAATATCAGCGTCGTCATGCTCTTCAGTAACTAAAACAGAGCAGCCACGCTTACGCTGACAAGGGTTCATTTTGGCTAAAATGTTTTTGACAGAATTATCCATTACAGCCGTTAATTGTTGCATAGTAAGGAGTATTGGCGCGCTAGATGTACTAGGGGCCTCCTGAGTGGGCAAGACTCGTGTAGACGAAGGAGGGAATGATGCAGTACCATGCTTACTCCCCTCACTTGAGGAATCATCTTGGGCATCATTGTCATTATCACATAAATCACATTTATTTAAATGAATAGGAATTCTGGCTTCCCCACATTCAGAACACAGTCTATCTGGTAGTTCAGACATGTTAAACAGGCATAAACTTGATCAGAAAGTACAAAAAACGTTTTAAAATAAAACCGTTACTGTCACTTTAAATTTTAAACTGAACACACTTTATTACTGCAATTGCGAAAAAACATGAAGGAATTGTTCAAAATTCACCAAATTTTCACCACAGCGTCTTAAAGCCTTGAAAATATTGCACACCAATTTTGGAAGCTTTAACCCTTAAAATAACGGAACCGGAGCCGTTTTAAGCTTTAAACCCCTTTACAGTCCCTGGTATCTGCTTTGCTGAGACCCAACCAAACCCAAAGGGGAATACGATACCAAATGACGCCTTCAGAAGTCTTTTATAAGTATCAGAGCTCCTCTCACATGCGACTGCATGCCATGCCTCTCAAAAACAAGTGCGCAGCACCGGCGCGAAAATGAGACTCTGCCTATGCTTTGGGAAAGCCCCTAAAGAATAAGGTGTCTAAAACAGTGCCTGCCGATATTATTAAATCAAAATACCCAGAATAAATGATTCCTCAAGGCTAAATAAGTGTTAATATCAATCGATTTAGCCCAAAAAAAGTCTACAGTTTAAATAAGCCCTTGTGAAGCCCTTATTTACAATCGAAATAAACATGGCTTACCGGATCCCATAGGGAAAATGACAGCTTCCAGCATTACATCGTCTTGTTAGAATGTGTCATACCTCAAGCAGCAAGGGACTGCAAACTGTTCCCCCAACTGAAGTTAATTGCTCTCAACAGTCCTGTGTGGAACAGCCATGGATTTTAGTTACGGTTGCTAAAATCATTTTCCTCATACAAACAGAATTCTTCATCTCTTTTCTGTTTCTGAGTAAATAGTACGTACCAGCACTATTTGAAAATAACAAACTCTTGATTGAATAATGAAAAACTACAGTTAAACACTAAAAAACTCTAAGCCATCTCCGTGGAGATGTTGCCTGTACAACGGCAAAGAGAATGACTGGGGTAGGCGGAGCCTAGGAGGGATCATGTGACCAGCTTTGCTGGGCTCTTTGCCATTTCCTGTTGGGGAAGAGAATATCCCACAAGTAAGGATGACGCCGTGGACCGGACACACCTATGTTGGAGAAATTCCTGTTAATGTGAGAGAATTTGTTTCTAATTCTATTCAGAAGGCCCTGTCTGTTATACCACCTTCTAATAAACGTAAAAGGTCTTTTAAAACTTCTCATAAATTCGATGAATTTTTAAAAGACCGACAGCATTCTGATTTATCTATCTCTGATGAGGATCTATCTGGTTCAGAAGATTCTGCCTCAGATATTGACACAGACAAATCTTCATATTTATTTAAAATGGAGTATATTCGTTCTTTATTAAAAGAGGTGTTGATTGCGTTAGATATGGAGGAAACTAGTCCTCTTGATATTAAAGCCAGTAAACGTTTAAATGCGGTTTTTAAACCTCATGTAGTTATTCCAGAAGTTTTTCCAGTTCCTGATGCTATTTCAGATGTAATTTCTAGGGAATGGAATAGTCTGGGTACTTCATTTACTCCTTCTTCAAGGTTTAAGAGACTGTAACCTTTGCCGCCTGATAGATTGGAGTTTTGGGAAAAGATTCCCAAAGTTGATGGGGCTATCTCTACTCTTGCTAAGCGTACTACTATTCCTACGGCAGATAGTACTTCTTTTACAGATCCTTTAGATAGGAAGCTGAATCTTATCTAAGAAAGGCTTATTTATGTTCAGGTCATCTTCTTAGGCCTGCTATTTCTTTAGCTGATGTTGCTGCGGCTTCAACTTTTTGGTTGGAAACTTTAGCGCAACAAGTACCAGATCCTAATGTATATAGCATTGTTAGGCTAATTCAAGATGCTAACAATTTAATTTGTGATGCCATTTTTTATATCATTTGAATTGATGTCAGGTATATGTCTTTAGCTATTTTAGCTAGAAGAGCTTTATGGCTTAAATCTTGGAATGCGGATATGACTTCTAAGTCAACGTTGCTATCTCTATCTTTCCAAGGTAATAAATTATTTGTTCTCAGTTGGATTCTATAATTTCAACTGTCACTGGGGGGAAGGGAGCTTTTTTGCCTCAGGATAAAAAAATCTAAGGGTAAATTTAGGGCTGCAAACCGTTTTCGTTCCTTTCGTCAGAATAAGGAACAGAAAACTGACCCTTCCCCTAAAGGAACGGTTTCCAATTGGAAGCCTTCTCCAGTCTGGAATAAATCCAAGCCTTTTAGAAAATCAAAACAAGCCCCCAAGTCCGCATGAAGGTGCGGCCCTCATTCCAGCGCAGCTGGTAGGGGGCAGACTTCGATTTTTCAAAGATGTTTGGATCAATTCAATCCAAAATCATTGGACTCAGAACATTGTTTCTCAAGGGTACAGAATAGGTTTCAAGGTAAGACCGCCTGTGAGAAGTTTCTTTCTCTCACGCATTCCAGTGAACCCAGTAAAGGCTCAGGCTTTCCTGAAGTGTGTCTCAGACCTGGAATTATCCAGGGTAATTGTGCCAGTTCCATATCTGGAACAGGGTCTGGTGTTTTATTCAAATCTGTTCATTGTTCCAAAGAAAGAGAATTCTTTCAGACCAGTTCTGGATCTAAAAATTTTGAATCGTTATGTAAGAATACCTACATTCAAAATGGTGACTATAAGGACTATTCTGCCTTTTGTTCAGCAAGGGCATTATTTGTCCACAATAGACTTACAGGATGCATATCTTCATATTCCGATTCATCCAGATCATTATTAGTTCCTGAGATTCTCTTTTCTAGACAAGCATTACCAATTTGTTGCTCTTCCTTTTGGCCTAGCAACAGCTCCAAGGATCTTTTCGAAGGTTCTCTGTGCCCTTCTCTGTTATCAGAGAGCGGGGTATTGCGGTGTTTCCTTATTTGGACGATATCTTGGTACTTGCTCAGTCTTTACATTCTGCAGAATCTCACACAAATCAACTAGTGTTGTTTCTTCAAAGACATGGTTGGAGGATCAATTTACCAAAAAGTTCCTTCATTCCTCAGACAAAGGTAACCTTTTTAGGATTCCAAATAGATTCAGTATCCATGACTTTGTCTCTAACAGACAAAAGACGACTGAAATTGGTTTCAGCCTGTCAGAACCTTCAGTCTCAGTCATTCCCTTCAGTAGCTATGTGCATGGAGGTTTTAGGTCTCATGACTGCAGCATCGGATGCGATCCCCTTTGCTCGTTTTCACATGAGACCTCTTCAGCTTTGAATGCTGAATCAATGGTGCAGGGATTATTCAAAGATATCACAATTAATATCCTTAAATCCCAATATTCGACTATCTCTGACTTGGTGGTTAGATCACCACCGTTTGGTTCAGGGGGCCTCTTTTGTTCGTCCAACCTGGACTGTGATTTCAACAGATGCAAGTCTTTCAGGTTGGGGAGCTGTCTGGGGATCTCTGACAGCACAGGGGGTTTGGAAATCTCAAGAGGCGAGATTACCAATCAATATTTTGGAATAGTTTTGGCCTCTTCTGAAGAGAGAACCGTATTTTTGTTTTCAGACAGACAATGTCACAACCGTGGCGTATGTCAATCATCAAGGTGGGACTCACAGTCCTCAAGCTATGAAAGAAGTATCTCGGATACTTGCATGGGCAGAATCCAGCTCTGGTCTAATCTCTGCGGTCCATATCCCAGGTATAGACAATTGGGAAGCGGATTATCTCAGTCGCCAGACTTTACATCCGGGAGAATGGTCTCTTCACCCAGATGTGTTTCTTCAGATTGTTCAGATGTGGGGGCTTCCAGAAATAGATCTGATGGCTTCTCATCTAAACAGGAAACTTCCCAGGTATCTGTCCAGGTCCAGGGATCCTCAGGCGGAAGCAGAGGATGCGTTGTCACTTCCTTGGAATTATCAACCTGCTTATCTCTTTCCGCCTCTAGTTCTTCTTCCGAGAGTGATTTCCAAAATCATAATGGAGCATTCATTTGTACTGCTGGTGGCTCCAGCGTGGCCACACAGGTTTTGGTATGCGGATCTTGTTCGGATGTCCAGTTGCCAACCTTGGCCACTTCCGTTAAGGCCAGACCTTCTATCTCAAGGTCCATTTTTCCATCAGGATCTCAAATCATTAAATTTGAAGGTATGGAGATTGAACGTTTAGTGCTTAGTCATAGAGGTTTCTCTGACTCAGTGATTAATACTATGTTGCAGGCTCGCAAATCTGTGTCTAGAAAGATTTATTACCGAGTTTGGAAGACTTACATTTCATGGTGTTCTTCTCATAAATTTTCTTGGCATTCTTTTAGAATTCCTAGAATTTTACAGTTTCTTCAGGATGGTTTGGATAAGGGTTTGTCTGCAAGTTCCTTGAAAGGACAAATCTCTGCTCTTTCTGTTTTGTTTCACAGAAAAAATGCTAATCTTCCTGACATTCATTGTTTTGTACAGGCTTTGGTTTGTATCAAGCCTGTCATTAAGCCAATTTCTCCTTCTTGGAGTCTTAATTTGGTTTTGAGGGCTTTACAGGCTCCTCCGTTTGAGCCTATGCATTCTCTGGACATTAAATTACTTTCTTGGAAAGTATTGTTTCTTTTGGCTATCTCTTCTGCTAGAAGAGTTTCTGAATTATCTGCTCTTTCTTGTGAGTCTCCTTTTCTAATTTTTCATCAGGATAAGGTGGTTTTGCGGACTTCTTTTAAATTTTTACCTAAAGTTGTGAATTCCAACAACATTAGTAGAGAAATTGTTGTCCCTTCATTGTGTCCTAATCCTAAGAATTCTTTGGAAAGATCTTTACATTCTTTGGACGTGGTTAGAGCTTTGAAATATTATGTTGAAGCTACTAAAGATTTCAGAAAGACTTCTAGTCTATTTGTTATCTTTTCTGGTTCTAGGAAAGGTCAGAAGGCTTCTGCCATTTCTTTGGCGTCTTGGTTAAAGCTTTTGATTCATCATGCTTATTTGGAGTCGGGTAAATCCCTGCCTCAGAGGATTACGGCTCATTCTACTAAGTCAGTTTCTACTTCCTGGGCTTTTAAGAATGAAGCTTCTGTTGATCAGATTTGCAAAGCAGCAACTTGGTCTTCTTTGCATACTTTTACTAAATTCTACCATTTTGATGTTTTTTCTTCTTCAGAAGCAGTTTTTGGTAGAAAAGTTCTTCAGACAGCTGTTTCAGTTTGATTCTTCTGCTTATAATTTCAGTATTTTTCATTATAAAGATTAAAACTTTTTGATTTGGGTTGTGGATTCTTTTTACAGAAGAATTGGCTGTCTTTATTTTTATCCCTCCCTCTCTAGTGACTCTTGGGTATTTGCTATCCCATACGTCACTAGCTCATGGACTCTTGCCAATTACATGAAAGAAAACATAATTTATGTAAGGAACTTACCTGATAAATTCATTTATTTCATATTGGCAAGAGTCCATGAGGCCCACCCTTTTTGTGGTGGTTATGATTTTTTTGTATAAAGCACAATTATTCCAATTCCTTGTTGATGCTTTCGCTCCTTTCTTATCACCCCACTTCTTGGCTATTCGTTAAACTGAATTGTGGGTGTGGTGGGGGCGTATTTATAGGCATTTTGAGGTTTGGGAAACTTTGCCCCTCCTGGTAGGAATGTATATCCCATACGTCACTAGTTTATGGACTCTTGCCAATATGAAAGAAATTAATTTATCAGGTAAGTTCCTTACATAAATTATGTTATATATATATATATATATATATACATATATATATATATATATACACACACACAAACAATTATTATAGCAAAACATGACCTGTATACAATATATATGTGTATTTATGTGCTATAGCTGATACGTAACTATTACAGTCATAACATACATGGTCATATAAGGGGGGATGGGAAAAAATGGGAGAATACAAAAAATGGACGTGGAAAAAATAGGAAATAATATTATGTCAAATATCCCCAATATGAAATCAAAAAATAAATGAGCGAATGAAAATCATTATACGATATGCGAATGAAACTCATTATAGAAGAAACGATATAGTACTAAGTACTATATCGTATCTTGTTTACTTAAACAGAAAAAAAGGATTCAAGATAGCATCCTATGTGTCAAACCTCGTAAAAAGGGGAATGTAAGGCAGCTCTAGACAATGAAAATATCTGAAGTGCCAAAATAATAGACATATGTATAGACTTGAATACAAAATACAAGAAAATCAAAGGAGTCACAAAAGTTAAATAGACTAGCGAAAGATATATATATATATATATATATAAATTCAAAGCAGATTGCACTCCACGCTATCCAATATTCCAATACCCTGGGTGCTGCAAAATTGGCATACAAAACAGAAAAAACAAAGCGCACTCCTAGGGAACCTTTTTTCAAATCCTTTTACTGGTGAACGTTTTCGGACATATCACGTCCGTCCTCAGACGGACGGACGTGATATGTCCGAAAACGTTCACCAGTAAAAGGATTTGAAAAAAGGTTCCCTAGGAGTGCGCTTTGTTTTTTCTGTTTTATATATATATATATATATATATATATATATATATATATCTCAAGTGCACTGATCTGACCCGTTAGATTTCCTTCATGAAATATACCCTCTTTGAGCCTCCTCTAAAGATTTGCTTCTCTAAAATAGTCCTCAAATTCCAAACAATTGTGTCTTAATTGAACAAACTGTCCCTTAGCCACTGCATAAGGGACATGTCTAGGGTGGCAAGTACCAGCGTGTAATAAAGAGTTCCCTGAGATATGTTTGCAATATACCCTGGAGATAATTTTACCATCTCTACAACTCAAAGAAATATCTAAAATGCATTTCTAAAACATGTGATGAATCTTCCTTGTCACAGGTTTACAGGTTGGAAGCAAAGTTTCAATGACAGAATCATAAAAACCCCGCTCTTTCTTAAAACTAAACGTTCAATCTCCAAGCCATCAAGATGAATGATTTTAGATCCTGATGAAAGAATGGACCTCAAGACAGAAGGTCATGACGTAGAGGAAGAGGCTACGGAGGACAACTGGACATCTGCATAAGATCTGCAAACAAAATCCTGCAAGGCCAAGCTGGAACAATCAGGATTACTGATGATACCTCCTGCTTGATCCTGGCTATTACCCTTTGTAACAGAACAAGAGGAGGAAACATGTAAGCCAGACAAAACAACCAAGGAGCTACTAGAGCATCCACAAACTCAGTCGGAGTATCCCTGGAGCTCACAAAATATTTGGGGAGCTTTTTGTTCAAACGAGAAGCCATCATATCCACATCTGGAAGACCACATAGAAAACTTCTAGATGAAGAGATTGTTACCCTGGGTGAAGAGATTGAAAACTGGGAAAGTCTGCTCACCCCTGGAATATAAACTGCAGAAATCTGCATCAGATCTGCAAACCAAATCCTGCAGGGCCAAGCTGGAACAATCAGAATTACTGATGACACCTCCTGATTGATCCTGGCTAATACCCTTTGTAACAGAACAAGAGAAGGAAAAATGTAAGCCAGACAAAACAACCTAGGAGCAACTAGAGCATCCACAAACTCAGTCTGAGTATCCCTGCAGCTCACAAAATATTTGGGGAGCTTTTTGTTCAAACGAGAAGCCATCATATCCACGTTTGGAAGACCACATCGAAAACTTCCAGATGAAGAGATCATTACCCTGGGTGAAGAGATTGACAACTGGGAAAGTCTGCTCACCCCTGGAATATGAACTGCAGAAATTACACAGGAATTGCTCTCTGTCCAATTCAGAATTCATGAAACCTCCTTTCATCGTCAGGGAACTGCGAGTTCCCCCTGATGATTTATGTAAGCCACTGCTGTGACATTTTCTGCTTGGAAATGCAGAAGTCTCTCTTTTCAGGAGAAGCAAAAACTAAAAAGGCCCTGAAAATTGCACAGAGTTCCAGAAGATTTATAGGCAACTTCGCGTTTCAAAGTAACCAAACTCCCTGTGCTCTCTGAGACCCCCAGACTACACCCCAACCCGAGACACTTGCATCTGTCAAGATCACAGTCCGATTTGGACGGATAAAAGATGCCCCCAGAACAATGGGTCGATGATTAATCAACCAAGAAAGGGATTGTCTTGTTTTGGCATCCAAAAGAATCTTTAAAACCAAGTGAGTGTAATCCCTGCACCACTGACGAATCATACAACGCTGAAGAGGTCTCATGTGAAACCAAGCAAAAGGAATAGCATCTGAGGCTGCTATCATCAGACCTAAATCTTCCATACAAAGAGCCACAGAAAGAGAATGGACTAGAGTTGGCATTCATCTTTACGATGCTCTCCATTTCAAGTTGCAGCAGGTTACCAACCCTGTGTCTTCCCCTTTTCAACTCAGTCTACGGGGGTTCCTGCTGCTGATCGTCGTTTCACTGACCTTACTACTCATTGGCAGCATATATGCCCTCAGTTACATGCAGCTGGATCCAGAACCAAGAGCCATGCCACTCATCATCAAGCTACTATTGGTGCTTATGCAGTAGGTGAGCGAGTCTGGCTCTCTACTCAACACGTTCACTTACGCCATCGGTCCCTACAAGGTCCTCAAAAGACTTTCTTCTGAGACCTACAAAGTGGCCTTACCCAGAACCCTGCATATCCATCCGGTTTTCCAGATCTCTCTGCTCAAACCCTACACCACAGATTTACCTGACTCAGATCTCCTCCTCCACCACTCTTGGTTCATGGTGAGCCAGAGTATGAGATTGCCAAGATCCTAGACTCTAGGTACAGACGCAGGCAACTTCAATACCTCGTGCACTGGAAGGGTAATTCTGTGGCAGATCGTTCCTGGGATACTGCTGTCATGTGCATGCTCCTTCTCTGGTCTCCAGGTTTTATACAGCTCATCCTGCCAAGACGCATTAAGGGTTCCGGCGGTACCCCTTAAATGGGGGGCTCTGTCATGCCACCCGCTCTGTTGTGGCCATTGCCACGGACGCAGGTGGCTCCTTCCGCTTCCCATGGCCATTGCCGTGGACGCAGGCGGCTCCTTCCTGTTACCCTGAACGTTGCCATGGACTCTGCGGTGCTCTGGATCTCACGTCACCACCACTCCTGGACGTCTCCCTTAGCACGAACCTGGGTCTATGTACATACTTTCTCCCTTACTTACATTGCCCAAGTATAGGTGGTACTGTTTGTGCTCCTGTTGCTTATTTTGCTGTTTAACCCCTGAACTGTTAATTGTCTTATTGTTGCTGAACTCTGCCTGTCTCAAGACTATTCTATTGATGAACCCCTGAAATGCTGACTGCCTTATTGTTGCTGAACTCTGCCTGTCCCAGACCTCTCTACTGTTTAACCCCTGTACTGCTGGTATTCTGGATCGCCTTATTATTGCCGAACTCTGCTTGCCTGACTACTCTCCAGTAATCCTCTTTAGTGCCTGTGAAGGATTGCCCTCTCTACTGTGAGTACTGCTTACCTCATTTACTTACCTGTTCTCTTGTTCTGGGATATTTCCTTATCCTTCCACTTGACGCCGGAATAAAAAGACTACTGGCCAAGTTTGGTCTGATAGGGAAATATCCCACGAGCATTACAAGAAGAGCATGTAGAGGGATTTTTAGAAACCAATCTTTTACGCTTTCTTGGAGGGGGCATGCCCGCCAACATCTCAGATATAGTAGAGGGTACAAAATCTTTAAATCCTGGAGCAAAATCTGAAAAACTCCCCTGTGTAGTACAAACAGAGGGAGGACATACTTTAAGAATCAAGAACAGCATTAGACTGATCATAATGCATAAAATAATCAGTATATGATTTTCAAAGCTGAGCAGGGGGATTACATCAACCAGCTTGCAAAATATACACTAAATATTAGTAGGAAAGTATTCAGAGGCTCTAGCTTCTCAGGTACAAGTATTAACAGAAGAGGGGGGAAATCAGTATGCACCGTAATGAAAACCAGGTAGGTAATGAAAAAATTAAACTACAGATAATGATTTAAGCATCACATTAAAGCCAGGATAAATAAAGTAACCTTACACACAAATAAAGCAGCTCGTGAATGCCATAAAATCTTACCCCATCACCAAAGAATAAATAAGGCTTCAGGATAGTTAATAATCCATAGAGAATCAGATGAACCCAATAACATGCCTATCACACAGACATACCCAAAATTCTGAGCGTGCTAAAAAAATAGTGCGCTAAAAAAGCCCAGCACATACATATCATTAACTCACCAACGCATGAAAAAAATGTTGCACGCCAACACGTGGGGAAAAAAAAATACTTAATGCACCTCAAGGCCTACACAGGGTAAAAATAAGGTACTTCTAAACCCATATTTAAAATGCCTGACATAATAGTCCCCAGGCTATGATATACCCATAAGTGAGTACATACTAGAAGCCTACAGGTTAAGTAGGTGCCCACAACAAACTGCCCCTTACCCGATAGGCACCCATACTATTAGACTTACCCTAAGCATGAAGGTCTGCTTCAAGTACATAGCCAATCCAGTGCTGTACAAATGACAACAGAGGATCTACATCTATATCTATCTATCTATCTATCTAGTGCTGTACAAGGGACAACAGAGGAGAAATCTCTCTCTCTATATATACAGTATATATCTATCCAATATAACGTTGAACCCACAAGAGAAGGCAAGGGACTGGTCCCTGCAACACCTGTGGCATGCCTGCGAATAACTCCCATAGGGTGTTCTTGTGCCACTACCGATACTCCAAAGACATCCCTCTATCCAGATTGTAGCTCTCTAAGGGGAAAATGGGTCTTAAATCGGTCTGAGAACCCTTCTCAAAATTACCTGGAGGACATTCCTTCTTCACCTTCCTCCTGTGAAGGCAAAGACAAGACTAATTTCCAGTATACTCCTGGCCACTAGGAGGAGGCAAAGATCCCAAAACTCAAAGAGTCCTTAAAACCCCTCCCACTTAGGGCTTTTGGAGTTTTGGTATCTTTGCCTCCTCCTAGTGGCCAGGAGTATAGTTCCCAGGAATAATGGATCGTTGACTCTGACCACCTTCATGAAAGAAAAATCCATGCTCTATATTACTTGAGGATGTAATTTTAGCACTATAAACACTGCAACTTTGTGTGTTTAAGTCTTACAAAGACATTAAAAAGGATATGAAACCATATGGCAGTAGTTGCAAGAGCACTAGATAGCAACACTATTTTCTGCCAGGTAGTGCTCCAGACACCTACCTAGGTATCTCTTCAACAAACAATACCATAGAAATAAAGCAAAATTAATCAGAAGTAAATTGGAACATTTTTGGGTTTCATATCCCTTTAAACACATAATTAAAAGTTCCGCACAGGACTAGCAGTTCTCTGGTGAGCCAATCAGCAGTGTCAGTCAATATATATATATATATATATGTATATGTATATATATATATATATATATATATATATATATATATATACACACACACACACACACACACACACACACACACACATATATATATATATATATATATATATATATATATAAGTGATCCCATCCTGCCTATTTTCCACCATCTTCCAAAAGTGCATAAAGGCCTGCAAGATGTTAAAGGTCGCCCGATCGTGGCAGGAATCGGCTCATTGCTTGAGCTGGTTTCTGAATGGCTGGATATGTATCTTCAATTGCTTGTAAACAAACCTCCTAGTTATATCAGGGATACTACACGTGTTAAGACTGGTTGAGGATATAGAATGGCAGCAAGGATTTACCTGGCTGACTATAGATGTTGTGTCTCTATATTCAGCAATACCACACAGAATGGGACTTGAGGCTATTGCTTTCTTCCTTAATAATTATACTGACCTGAGTGAAAATTTCAAAACATATATTATCAAAGTCGTTAGCTTTCTATTGAGCCATATTTTTTTCATGTTTGAGGGGGGATTTCTATCTGCAAAGGCGTGGAACAGCTATGGGGGCTAAGTTTGCCCCCTCCTATGCCAACCTGTTTATGGGTTGGTGGGAGCTATTCCACGTCTTTGCTGATGGAAATCCCTTTAGAGATCATATTGGATTCTACAGGAGGTTCATTGACGATCTCTTACTTGTCTGGCATCGGGATGAATTAACAATCCAAATGTTTATGGATTATCTGAATTTCAATGATAAAGGCATATAATTCACCTATAGCTGGCAAAAGTCTGAGATTGTGTTTTTGGACTTACTCTTAACTGCAGAACCCTTAACAAAAAGTGTCATTACATCCTTACATCGCAAAGAAATTGCAGGTAACTGTCTCTTGCATGCACATAGCGGTCATC
>NC_069499.1:1290327912-1290522912 GCF_027579735.1 Bombina bombina | reverse complement strand
AAAACTTACCTTTTAAACTTCACAGCAGCTCCAGCTTCCTCCACCCGTTTCAAAGCCTCTTCCTGGGTCTAAAATGAGGCATCCGGCTTCCTCCAATCACAGCGTTGAATCAGACACTGATTCCCCCGGGGGGGGGAAGCTGTGATTGGAGGATGACCTATCAATCATTTCTGACATCAGAATTGGCTTGTGAGACCGGAGGAAGCTGGAGCTGCTGTGAAGTTTAAAAGGTAAGTATTTTTTCACAACAGGAGTGAAATGTAAATTTTGATGAATTAAAGTGCCCCTGTTTTTAATCAAAGTTTTAAAAACCGGGCACTTTTAGCATCAAAATTTACATTCACTTTAATGCTATGTAGACACAAAGCTTTACATATAAAGAAGCAATATGTGAACTGATGTACATGTAGTAGACATATACAACCTAAGAAGAATTGTATAAAAGAACATATTTTCCTGTAAACACATATAAACAAAAATCCAATGAGGAATTGTGTTTTGTAATTTTCCCTATGGGCTTTGCACCCAGACCTGTCTGGGGTTAAAGGGACAGTCGAGTCCAAAAAAAACTTTCATGTTTCAAATAGGGCATGTAATTGTAAACAACTTTCCAATTTACTTTTATCACCAATTTTGCTTTGTTCTCTTGGTATTCTTAGTTGAAAGCTAAACATAGGAAGGCTCATATGATAATTTCTATGTCCTTTAAGGCTGCCTCTTATCACATGCTTTTTTATTTGCTTTTCATAACAGGGGAGAGCTAGTTCATGTCAGCCATATAGATAACATTGTGATCACGCCCGTGGCTTGTGGCAGACAATGCACTAATTGGCTAAAATGAAAGTCAATAGATAATAAATAAAATGTCATGTGATCAGGGGGCTGTCAGAAGATGCTTAGATACAAGGTAATCACAGAGGTAAAAAGTGTATTAATATAACTGTGTTGGTTATGCAAAACTGGGGAATGGGTAATAAAGGGATTATCTATCTTTTTTTTAAACCACAAAAAAAAAAAAAACTTGTGTTGACTGTCCTTTAAACAGTTTGAGAGTGCAGTGTATATGTGTGTGTGTATATATATATATTACTTTGCTTATAATTGTGGATACATTTTTTTTTTTTTTTTTTTTAAAGGAACATGACGTCCAAAATGTTTGTTTCATAATTCAGGTAGAGCATACATTTAAAAAAACAAGTTTAAATGTTCTATTTCTAAATCTACTGATTTAAATGGAATTGGAAGCCAGCATAGAAGCTCTGAGTATGAACAATGTGTATGGTGTGTCTGGGTTGAAATAATTAAAGGGACACAAAACCCAACGTTTTTCATTCATTCAATTTTACAGCAGGATTATTAGATCAGAAGGGTACAGATGTCTATATGGCAGCAGTTTTGCAAGAATGCTATCAATTTGCAAGAGCAGTAGATGGCAGCACTATTTCCTGCCATGTAGTGCTCCAGTAAGTGTCACCTACCTAGGTATCTTCAACAAGGAATACTCTGGGTACAAAGCAGATTTGTTAATAGAAGTAAACTGGAATTAATTTTTTTTTTTATTGTATGCTGTGTCTGAATATCAAAATAATTTTTTCGGGGGTTACATATCCCTTTAAGCTAATAAATTGTATTTTAAATGAATACTGTTATTTTGTCCTCGGTCTTTATAACAGGTTATTCTGTCTTCCGCAGGATAGTGATGAGTTCTATAGTACTGCGCAGAATTTGAATGGCAACAAATGAGAGCACTCCTATTCGTGCAGGGGCTTCTTCGGTACCTTATGGACATGTAATTGGAAGCGACAAATGGAGAGGGACGGAACTTGCTCAGTTATTACAAGGTCAGAAAACCTTCTCCAATGATTACTAGAATTTTCATTTAACCCATTAGGAGTTTTCCTCACAAAATGCTTTTAGCAAGTCTTTAGCTTTGTTTACAACTTGAAAACAACGGGTAATACGTTTTCTGATGGTTTGACATGGCACTAAATTTGACCACAGAATTAATCATTTTTTCTCCAACATTGGTGTGTCCGGTCCACGGCGTCATCCATTACTTGTGGGAATATTCTCTTCCCTAACAGGAAATGGCAAAGAGCACAGCAAAAGCTGTCCATATAGCCCCTCCTTGGCTCCGCCCCCCCCCAGTCATTCTCTTTGCCGCTCTGAACAAGTAGCATCTCCACGGAGATGGTGAAGAGTATGTGGTGTTTAGTTGTAGTTTTTTATTCTTCTATCAAAAGTTTGTTATTTTTAAATGGTACTGGTATGTACTATTTACTCTGAAACAGAAAGAGATGAAGAGTTCTGTTTAAAAGAGGAGTATGATTTTAGCAGCAGTAACTAAAATCAATTGCTGTTCCCACGCAGGACTGTTGAGCCTAGAGAACTTCAGTTGGGGGGAACAGTTTGCAGACTTTTCTGTTCAAGGTATGACTAGCCATTTTTCTAACAAGACTGTGTAATGCTGAAAGGCTGTCATTTTCCCTCATGGGGATCGGTAAGCCATTTTCTTAGACTCAGATAGAATAAAGGGCTTATTATGGGCTAATAACTGGTGGACACTTTTAAGGGCTAAATCGATTGTTTATTTAAGTTATTATTAAGGTTTTGAAGTGGATTTCAAACTTTTTAATATTTGGGGAACGTTTTTATCGCCAGGCACTAGTTAAGACACCTTCCCAGTCAGGAAGAGCCTTTCTCTGTAGTAGGCAGAGCCTCATTTTCGCGCCATTATTGCACCGTTTCTTTTGAGTGCAGTGCATGCAGCTGCATGTGAGAGGGTCTGGTATCCACAGAAAACGTTTCTAGAAGGCTGGAATTGGTATTGTATAACCCCCTGGGATAAGTGAAGTCGCAGCAAAGGCTGTGGCTGGGACTGTAGTGGGGTTAAATTGCAAAACGGCTCCGGTTTCCGCATTTTAAGGGTTAACAGCTTCAAAATTGGGGTGCAATACTTTGAATGCATTAAGACACTGTGGTGAAATTTTGGTAAAGTTTGGATAATTCCTTCATAGTTTTTCACATATTCAGTAATAAAGTGTGCCCTGTTTAACATTTAAAGAGACAGTAACGGTTTTGTTTAAAAACGGTTTTTGTGCTTTATTAACCAGTTTAAGCCTGTTTAACATATCTGTACCTTCAGATAAGTCATGTTCTGTATGTATGGAGGCCAAGGTGGTTGCTCCTTCAAATGTATGTGATAATTGTGCCATAGCGTCCAAACAAAGTAAGGACAGTACTGTCACATTTAGTAAGGTTGCCCAGGATGATTCTTCAGATGAAGGAAGTAGGGATAGTTCTGCATCCTCTCCTTCTGTGTCTATACCAGTTATGCCCGTGCAGGCGACCCCTAGTACTTCTAGCGCGCCAATGCTTGATACTATGCAACAATTGACGGCAGTAATGGATAACTCCATAGCTAATATTTTATCCAAAATGCCAGCATTTCAGAGAAAGCGCGATTTCTCTGTTTTAAACACTGTAGAGCAGGAGGGCGCTGATGATAATTTATCTGTCATACCCTCACACCAGTCTGAAGTGGCAGTGAGGGAGGGTTTGTCAGATGGAGAAATTTCTGATACAGGAAGAATTTCTCAGCAGGCAGAACCTGATGTTGTGACATTTAAATTTAAATTAGAGCATCTCCGCGCATTACTTAAGGAGGTGCTATCTACTCTGGATGATTGTGACAATCTGGTCATCCCAGAAAAATTGTGCAAGATGGACAAGTTCCTAGAGGTCCCGGTGCACCCTGATGCCTTTCCGATACCTAAAAGGGTGGCGGACATTGTGAATAAGGAGTGGGAGAAGCCAGGCATACCTTTTGTCCCTCCTCCTATATTTAAGAAATTGTTCCCCATGGTTGACCCCAGGAAGGACACATGGCAGTCCCTACGGTCGAGGGGGCGGTTTCTACAATAGCCAAATGCACGACCATTCCCATTGAGGACAATTGTGCTTTCAAAGATCCTATGGATAAAAAATTGGAGGGCTTGCTTAAAAAGATTTTTGTACAGCAAGGATACCTCCTTCAACCTATTTTGTGCATTATTCCTGTCACTACAGCGGCGTGGTTCTGGTTCGAGGAACTGGAAAAGTCGCTCAGTAGGGAGACTCCATATGAGGAGGTCATGGACAGAATTCACGCACTTAAGTTAGCTAATTCCTTTATTTTAGACGCCGCTTTGCAGTTAGCGAGGTTAGCGGCGGAAAATTCAGGGTTTGCAATTGTGGCGCGTAGAGCGCTCTGGCTAAAGTCTTGGTCGGCGGATGTATCTTCCAAGACAAAATTGCTTAATATTCCTTTCAAAGGTAAGACCCTTTTTTGGGCCAGAATTGAAGGAAATTATTTCAGATATCACTGGGGGAAAGGGCCATGCCCTCCCACAAGATAGGCCTTTCAAGGCTAAGAATAAGTCCAATTTTCGTTCCTTTCACAACTTCAGGAACGGACCAGCTTCTAACTCTGCAGCCTCTAGACAAGAGGGTAACGCTTCCCAGACTAAACCAGCTTGGAAACCAATGCAAGGCTGGAACAAGGGTAAACAAGCCAAGAAGCCTGCTGCTGCTACCAAAACAGCATGAAGGGGTAGCCCCCGATCCGGGACCGGATCTAGTAGGGGGCAGACTCTCAATGTTTGCTCAGGGTTGGGCAAGAGATGTTCAGGATCCCTGGGCACTAGAAATAGTCTCTCAGGGTTATCTTCTAGAATTCAAGGAACTACCCCCAAGGGGAAGGTTCCACATTTCTCACTTATCTTCAAACCAAATAAAGAGACAGGCATTCTTGCATTGTGTAGAAGACCTGTTAAAGATGAGAGTGATACACCCAGTTCCAACTGTGGAACAAGGTCAGGGGTTTTACTCAAATCTGTTTGTAGTTCCCAAAAAAGAGCGAACCTTCAGACCAATTCTGGATTTAAAAATTCTAAACAAATTTCTCAGAGTTCCATCGTTCAAAATGGAAACCATTCGAACAATTTTACCTGCAATCCAGGAGGGTCAATATATGACTACCTTGGATTTAAAGGATGTGTATCTACATATTCCTATCCACAAAGATCATCATCATCAGTTCCTAAGGTTCGCCTTTCTGGACAAACATTATCAGTTCGTGGCTCTTCCATTCGGACTAGCCACTGCTCCCAGAATTTTCACAAAAGTGCTCGGGTCTCTTCTAGCGGTTCTAAGACCAAGGGGCATTGCAGTGGCACCTTACCTGGACGACATTCTAATTAAAGCGTCGTCTCTTTCCAAGGCAAAGGCTCATACAGACATCGTTCTAGCCTTTCTCAGATCTCACGGGTGGAAGGTGAACGTAGAAAAGAGTTCCCTGTATCCGTCGACAAGAGTTCCCTTTTTGGGAACAATAATAGATTCTTTAGAAATGAAGATCTTCTTGACAGAAGTCAGAAAGTCAAAGCTTCGAAACGCTTGTCAAGTTCTTCTCTCTATTCTACAGCCTTCCATAGCTCAGTGCATGGAAGTAGTAGGGTTGATGGTGGCAGCAATGGATATAGTTCCTTTTGCTCGAATTCATCTAAGACCATTACAACTGTGCATGCTCAAGCAGTGGAATGGGGATTATACAGACTTGTCCCCAAAGATTCAAGTAGACCAGATAACCAGAGACTCACTCCGTTGGTGGTTGTCCCAGGATCACCTGTCTCAGGGAATGAGTTTCCGCAGACCAAAGTGGGTCATTGTCACGTCCGACGCCAGTCTATTAGGCTGGGGCGCGGTCTGGGACTCCCTGAAAGCTCAGGGTCTATGGTCTCGGGAAGAGTCTCTTCTCCCGATAAACATACTGGAACTGAGAGCGATATTCAATGCTCTCCAGGCTTGGCCTCAACTAGCGAAGGCCGGATTCATAAGATTCCAGTCGGACAACATGACGACTGTAGCTTACATCAATCATCAGGGGGGAACAAAGAGTTCCTTGGCGATGAGAGAGGTATCCAAAATCATCAAATGGGCGGAGGATCACTCCTGCCACCTATCTGCAATCCACATCCCAGGAGTAGACAACTGGGAGGCGGATTACCTGAGTCGTCAGACTTTCCATCCGGGGGAGTGGGAACTCCACCCGGAGGAGTTTGCCCAGTTGACTCAATTATGGGGCATTCCAGACATGGATCTGATGGCGTCCCGTCAGAACTTCAAGGTTCCTTGCTACGGGTCCAGATCCAGGGATCCCAAGGCGACTCTAGTGGATGCATTAGTGGCGCCTTGGTCGTTCAAAATAGCTTATGCGTTTCCACCGTTCCCTCTCCTCCCCAGGCTTGTAGCCAGGATCAAACAGGAGAAGGCCTCAGTGATTCTGATAGCTCCTGCGTGGCCACGCAGAACTTGGTATGCAGACCTGGTGAATATGTCATCGGCTCCACCATGGAAGCTACCTTTGAGACAGGATCTTCTAATACAAGGTCCATTCGAACATCCAAATCTAGTTTCTCTACAGCTGACTGCTTGGAAATTGAACGTTTGATTTTATCCAAGCGTGGGTTTTCAGATTCTGTGATAGATACTCTGGTCCAAGCCAGAAAACCTGTGACTAGAAAGATTTACCATAAAATATGGAAAAGATATATCTGTTGGTGTGAATCCAAGGGATTCTCCTGGAGTAAGATTAAAATTCCTAAGATCCTCTCCTTTCTTCAAGAAGGTTTGGATAAGGGATTGTCAGCGAGTTCTCTAAAAGGACAGATTTCTGCTTTATCTGTCTTGTTACACAAACGACTGGCAGCTGTGCCAGATATACAAGCTTTTGTACAGGCTTTGGTCAGAATCAAGCCTGTTTACAGACCTTTGACTCCTCCTTGGAGTCTAAATTTAGTTCTTTCAGTTCTTCAAGGGGTTCCGTTTGAACCTCTACATTCCATAGATATCAAGTTACTATCTTGGAAAGTTCTGTTTTTGGTTGCTATTTCTTCTGCAAGAAGAGTTTCTGAATTATCTGCTTTGCAGTGTAATCCACCCTATCTGGTGTTCCATGCAGATAAGGTCATTTTGGTTTTCTGGTTTTCTTCCGAAAGTTGTTTCCAACAGGAATATTAACCAGGAAATGGTTGTTCCTTCTCTGTGTCCGAATCCAGTTTCAAAGAAGGAACGTTTGTTACACAATTTAGATGTAGTTCATGCTTTAAAGTTCTATTTAGAAGCAACTAAGGATTTTAGACAAACCTCATCTTTGTTTGTCGTTTACTCTGGTAAGAGGAGAGGACAAAAAGCTACGGCTACCTCTCTGTCTTTCTGGCTGAAAAGCATTATCCGATTGGCTTATGAGACTGCCTGAACGAATCACAGCTCACTCCACTAGAGCTGTGGCTTCCACATGGGCCTTCAAGAACGATGCTTCTGTTGATCAGATATGTAAGGCAGCGACTTGGTCTTCTCTGCACACTTTTGCCAAATTTTACAAATTTGATACTTTTGCTTCTTCGGAGGCTGTTTTTGGGAGAAAGGTCTTGCAAGCCGTGGTGCCTTCCGTTTAGGTAACCTGATTTGCTCCCTCCCTTCATCCGTGTCCTAAAGCTTTGGTATTGGTTCCCACAAGTAATGGATGACGCCGTGGACCGGACACACCAATGTTGGAGAAAACAGAATTTATGCTTACCTGATAAATTACTTTCTCCAACGGTGTGTCCGGTCCATGGCCCGCCCTGGTTTTTTAATCAGGTTTGAAAAATTTCATTCTCTATACACTACAGTCACCACAGCACCCTATAGTTTCTCCTTTTTTTTTTTTTTCTCCTAACCGTCGGTCGAATGACTGGGGGGGCGGAGCCAAGGAGGGGCTATATGGACAGCTTTTGCTGTGCTCTTTGCCATTTCCTGTTAGGGAAGAGAATATTCCCACAAGTAATGGATGACGCCGTGGACCGGACACACCGTTGGAGAAAGTAATTTATCAGGTAAGCATAAATTCTGTTTTTATTGGAACAAACCTGTTTCTGTTAAATATTTAGCATATAATCTTTCAGTTCTTCTAGCTAAGATTCTATACTGCTGGTATTTACGTATGCAGTAGATATTAAGTAATAAGTATTTTATTTCTTCCTCTTTCTAGGAAAAGTGAAGCTTGTGTTTGAAGATGGATTGGGATTAGTGGATTTCCATCTCCCCAAAAGAACTTGTATACTTTATATATCAGAAAGTGACTTAGTGTCTGGAAGCGCCTTTAAAAGGAGACTTGTTCGTTTTAGAAAAGTAGGTATTACACTCACCTAAATATTATATATATTTTTTAATAATATGTAAAATCCAAATTTATACAATACAATACAAAATACCAATTAAAATGTAAGTTTGTGCCAGACATATGTGATGGGTAGCTGACTAGGGATCGGCAAATGTTTTGCAACATTCAAAAAAATGAAACAAATTTGAACTCATTAATTTGTTTTGAATTTCAAATATTTGTACAACTTTCTAACATTAGTTTAAGATAACAGTATTATATATACAGGTATACCCCGCTCATACAGCGGGTTATGGACTGGAGCCCCGCTGTAAAGTGAAAACCGCCTCAAAGTGAAACAAGGCAGTTTTAGCTTTATTTGCACTTGCCAGTGTGTTTAAAAACTTGAAACCATGTTTGAACTAACATATATTATGGGTGCAATAGCGCTAAGTTTTAGTTTAACACTAGCACAGCACAGTATTCAATTAGTATTCAATAAATACTGTACCTGTAAAAATAGTGACAATTACTGTAGTAAAATTTGCCAGACTATAGCACTGAGACACAGATTGCACTGTAATAGAGAGAGAGAGAGAGAGAATTATGTAGAGAATTATGTAGAGAATATTATTATGTTTAAAACCAGACTCTGTTTAATATTAAAGGCTTGTAATCTGAGCAGCATTGTGATAGTGGAGAAAACACGACTAAGTGACCAGTATTTTCCTCCTGTGCAGAACTTTGTTGTGCTTGAACTTGGAATGTCATTACTCCCTGTGACCAATCAAAGTGAAGCCGCTCAACTTATTTTTCATCTAGTGAGTATGGTACTTTTTTTTTTTTTTTTTTTTTAAATGCATAGCAAAAATTAGTGTGAGCTACACAAATGTGTTTGTGGATTTGATTTTTTTTGGTCAGGTCTTGATCCATATAATATTATTTTATTAGTGTATGTTATAGAATTACTTAAAACATTTCAGTGTAACAGTGGTATTCTCTAAGCAAGTCTAGAAACATTGGGAAAGATGCACAGTATAATTAAAACTGCCACAGAAGGGATTATAACTCGCAATGTGTTATCCTTTATCTGAGTATTATACTATTATACTATATTATACTATATATGCTAAGATAAACATAGCAGAGGAACATAACAATTACTTAAAAGTATTAGCATTGTGGAATTCTAACCAAGATATCAACATAACTTATATAGTGACGGTCACAAATTATCCCACACCTCTATTTCCTTATTAGATAGTCCAAGATGTTGAGGCCACTTGTTCTGTGCTCATACCTGTCCATGAGTCTTGTGCTGGCAAATCAGATGAAACGTAACACAGTATTGCCATGTCTTCCACCACATGCAATGTAGCTGTTGCACATTCCCCCGCTTTGCAAGAGGGCCGCTCAAAGTTTGCAACATGATTAGGGCAATACTTAGGGCAATTATTCGCATCAGTTGTGGATCTCCACAGGATCTTTTGAAATGCAGCAATCAACATCTGTTCCAATTTATTATAGAGGTCTTCAGAGGACTGGAAATGCTCTATGTCCTGCGTTGTCATCTGTGTCTTAATCCCCTCCATATTTGCCAATCTGTTATGTGAGGCAGGTATTGATATAAAAAGTAGTGTACAGTGCAGCTTCCACTGCAGAGAAGAATAAAGGCCACTGCCTCAGGCCTCAGTGATCCGGTCCACAGTGCTAGGGTAATTCAGACAGCAAGCTGTCTAATAGCTGCATAATTCTATTCTCTGTTATAGCTTGTCAGGAAATATTAATTGCAGTTGTAAAAACCTTAAAATGGATGTAGTAATTGGTGGATTACATTTAATCTCCTAGGCAGCTTGTGAAATTGTGGCCATCTTGGGTCACTGAACCAACACCCCTCCCCAGACTGACCTTTTTAGGTGGGATCAAACTGATATATTTAGGGAAAGTTCTCCTCTTTTGAAAAGCACAATTGGGCTAAACAAGGCTGCTCCCAGGTGGTAAATAGCCATAGAGCAAACTACTGAGATGTTTGTTCCTGGTTGGTGGCCTCTCACATACAACCAGCAAGAAGCCATTTTTTAAACTGTAGTCCGGAATATGTAGACCTTCTATTCCTGTAGAGTTGCTAATTTTCAAGGAATTAAATTTATATGTGCTAGACCATTGTCTTTTTAAAATATATAATTTTTTTATTGTTTTCGGAGTTAACTTTTCTTCAATAAGATATGGAGAGTCCACAACGTCATCATTTATTAGTGGGAATATCACTCCTGGCCAGCAGGAGGAGGCAAAGAGCATCACAGCAAAGCTGTTAAGTGTCACTCCCATACCCATAATCCCTAGTCATTCTCTTTGCCTCTGTCAATGGAGGAGGTGAAGTTTGGTGTCTGAAGAAATTAATTCCTTTTTTGGGTACTTTTCCCTGCAAGCAAGGATTTGGGTTTAGCTTAGTCCACTTTAATATTTTCAGTAGAGTAGTGGTTGCTTTTAAGCAGTTAGGAAGTACTGAGGTGGTCCTTGCTCTGTCCCTAACATATTGCTGCCCTAGTTATAGAAAGCCAGAGTAGGTTTACTTTCTTTTTACTAAAGGTCTCTGTAAAGAGTATGTGTCCTTCCATGTGGGGAGGGATTAGCTGCAATTTCTGGGGACATTTTATATCCTGTTGGGATAGGATATTTTCTGGCAGGGTGCAGGCACTGGTCATGTGATAGGAGACTAAAGGGTTAATGACAGTTTTTAACCTTTATTTCATTGTGGCTCATTATTGGAAGTAGGTTTTGTGTTTCTTCAAAAACACACTCTTGCGGGAGTAACGTTTTTATTTCACTTTTAAAATGAATATGACTTTAATATCCTCCTCATGAGATGCAGGTATGTTTGGTGTTTTGACTGCTAGACACGGATTCAAGCTGGGGAGGTTTTTCTATACGCTAGCTTTCATTTTTAGCTGTTCAATTGTGTCAGCCGGATGGTCATGTGACCCGCTCTTCCGCTTTTAGTTGTAAGTGGAGCGGCGTCTTTTCCGACATTGCAAGCTTCCCTTGGTCAGCAGGAGGTCTGTGTCGTCTTCTGTACTTTGGGAATCCTAGGATTGATAATCCGGAGGTCAGGTGAGACACCTCAGTCAAAGCTGAGGTGTAGAGGTCTCTGTTAGTTTTGCTTATTTAGAGTATATAATGCTCAAACGCTTGAGAAAAATTGGTCTTTTCTTTTTAAAGAGACAGTATTAAAGGTTACATAAAATTAAAAGAAAAAAGTTTTTTGTTTTTTTTTTACGTTTTTTTATGTGGCTGATATATGGACATGGAGCAAGACTGTGTGTCTTTTACTAAATGCTTGCTATGCCTAAATGCACAAATTGTTATGCCCATGCAATTCTGTTATGCACGCTTAACCACAATTTCTTTCATGTAATTAGTCCATGAGCTAGTGACGTATGGGATATACATTCCTACCAGGAGGGGCAAAGTTTCCCAAACCTCAAAATGCCTATAAATACACCCCTCACCACACCCACAATTCAGTTTTTACAAACTTTGCCTCCCGTGGAGGTGGTGAAGTAAGTTTGTGCTAGATTCTTCGTTGATATGCGCTTCGCAGCAGGCTGGAGCCCGGTTTTCCTCTCAGAGTGCAGTGAATGTCAGAGGGATGTGAAGAGAGTATTGCCTATTTGAATTCAATGGTCTCCTTCTACGGGATCTATTTCATAGGTTCTCTGTTATCGGTCGTAGAGATTCATCTCTTACCTCCCTTTTCAGATCGACGATATACTCTTATATACCATGACCTCTACTGATTCTCGTTTCAGTACTGGTTTGGCTATCTACTATATGTCGATGAGTGTCCTGGGGTAAGTAAGTCTTATTTTTTGTGACACTCTAAGCTATGGTTGGGCACTTTATACGTAAAGTTCTAAATTTATGTCTTTAAACTTATATTTGCCTTGATTCAGGATGATCAATATTCCTTATTTCAGACAGTCAGTTTCATATTTGGGTTAATGCATATGAATATTCAATTTATTTATTTCCTTAAAAATTTTTTCAAATTGACTTTTTTCCCTGTGGGCCGTTAGGCTCGCGGGGGCTGAAAATGCTTCAATTTATTGCGTCATTCTTGGCGCTGATTTTTTTGGCGCAAAAAAAAAAAAGAAAATATCTGTTGTCATTTCCGGCGTCATTCTTGACGACGGAAGTTGTTCGTGATTATGTCATTTTTTTGACGTTTTGCGCCAAAAATGTCGGCGTTCCGGATGTGGCGTCATTCTTGGCGCCAAAAAATTTTAGGAGCCAATAATATGGGCGTCTTTTTTGGCGCTAAAAAATGTGGGCGTCATTTTTGTCTCCACCTTTTTTACACATTATTTCAGTCACATTTTTTCATTGCTTCTGGTTGCTAGAGGCTTGTTCATTGGCATTCTTTCCCATTCATGAAACTGTCATTTAAGGAATTTGATCATTTTGCTTTATATGTTGTTTTTTCTATTACATATTGCAAGATGTCTCAGACTGACCCTGGATCAGAATCTACTTCTGGAAAAACGCTGCCTGATGCTGGTTCTACCAAAGTTAAGTGTATTTGTTGTAAACTTTTGGTAACTGTTCCTCCGGCTGTAGTTTGTGATGAATGTCATGATAAACTTTCTAATGCAGATAGTATTTACATTAGTAATATACCATTACCTGTTGCTGTTCCCTCAACATCTAATACTCAGGATGTTCCTGTTAATATAAGAAAATTTGTTTCTAAATCTATTAGGAAGGCTGTGTCTCTGTTATTTCTCCTTCCAATAAACGTAAAAGGTCTTCTAAAACTTCTCATTTTTCAGATGAAATTTTAAATGACCGTCCTAATTCTGATTTGTCTGTTTCTGATAAGGATTTTTCTGGTTCAGAGGATTCTGTCTCAGATATTGACACTGATAAATCTTCATATTTATTTAAGATGGAATTTATTCGCTCTTTACTTAAAGAAGTTTTAATCGCTTTAGAAATGGAGGATTCTAGTCCTCTTGATACTAAATCTACTAAGCGTTTAAATTCGGTTTTTAAATCTCCTATGGTTATTCCAGAAGTTTTTCCTGTCCCTGATGCTATTTCTGAAGTAATTTCTAGGGAATGGAATAATTTGGGTACTTCATTTACTCCTTCTCAAAGGTTTAAGAAATTGTATCCTGTGCTATCTGACAGATTAGAGTTTTGGGACAAAATCCATAAAGTTGATGGGGCTATCTCTACTCTTGCTAAACGTACTACTATTCCTACGGCAGATAGTACTTCCTTTAAGGATCCTTTAGATAGGAAGATTGAATCCTTTCTGAGGAAAGCTTATTTATGTTCAGGTAATCTTCTTAGACCTGCTATTTCTTTGGCTGATGTTGCCGCCGCTTCCACTTTTCGGTTGGAGGCTTTAGCACAACAAGTATCAGACCATAATACTCATAGCATTGTTAAACTTCTTCAACATGCTAATAACTTTATTTGTGATGCCATCTTTGATATCATTAGAGTTGATGTCAGGTATATGTCTTTAGCTATTTTAGCTAGAAGAGCTTTATGGCTTAAAACTTGGAATGCAGATATGTCTTCTAAGTCAACTTTGCTTGCTCTTTCTTTCCAAGGTAATAAATTATTTGGTTCCCAGTTGGATTCTATTATTTCCACTGTTACTGGGGGGAAAGGAACATTTTTGCCTCAGGATAAAAAATCTAAAGGTAAATACAGGGCTGCTAATCGTTTTCGTTCCTTTCGTCAGAATAAGGAACAGAAGCCTGACCCTTCCCCTAAAGGAACTGTTTCTGTCTGGAAACCTTCTCCAATCTGGAATAAAACCAAGCCTTTTAGAAAGTCAAAACCAGCTCCCAAGTCCACATGAAGGTGCGGCCCTCATTCCAGCTCAGCTGGTAGGGGGCAGGTTACGATTTTTCAAAGACATTTGGATCAATTCGATTCACAGTCTTTGGATTCAGAACATTGTTTCTCAAGGGTACAGAATAGGTTTCAAGGTAAGGCCACCTGCAAAGAGATTTTTTCTCTCTCGCATTCCAATAAACCCAGTGAAAGCTCAGGCATTTCTGAAATGTGTTTTCAGATCTAGAGTCAGCCGGGGTAATTGTGCCTGTTCTAGTTCTGGAACAGGGTCTGGGGTTTTACTCAAATCTATTCATTGTACCAAAGAAGGAGAATTCCTTCAGACCAGTTCTGGATTTAAAGATATTGAATCGTTATGTAAGGATACCAACATTCAAAATGGTAACTATAAGGACTATTCTGCCTTTTGTTCAGCAAGGGCATTATATGTCCACAATAGATTTACAGGATGCATATCTTCATATTCCGATTCATCCAGATCACTTTCAGTTTCTGAGATTCTCTTTTCTAGACAAGCATTACCAGTTTGTGGCCCTTCCGTTTGGCCTAGCAACAGCTCCAAGGATCTTTTCAAAGGTTCTCGGTGCCCTTCTCTCTGTAATCAGAGAACAGGGTATTGCTGTATTTCCTTATTTGGACGATATCTTGGTACTTGCTCAGTCTTTACATTCTGCAGAATCTCACACAAATCAACTTGTGTTTCTTCAAAAACATGGTTGGAGGATCAATTTACCAAAGAGTTCGTTGATTCCTCAGACAAAGGTAACCTTTTTGGGTTTTCAGATAGATTCAGTGTCCATGACCTTGTCTGTAACAGAAAAAAGACGTCTGAAATTGGTTTCAGCCTGTCGAAACCTTCAGTCTCTATCATTCCCTTCGGTAGCTTTGTGCATGGAAATTCTAGGTCTCATGACTGCTGCATCGGACGCGATCCCCTTTGCTCGTTTTCACATGCGACCTCTTCAGCTTTGTATGCTGAACCAATGGTGCAGGGATTATACAAAGATATCACAATTAATATCCTTAAAGGATTACAAACTTTCGGATTTATATTTAAATTAAAAACACATTTTCAATAATGTAATATGCAGTAAGATATACAAACCCAAAATTCTGTGAAAACGAAGCATAATAAACTTTTAAAACTGATTTTTATTGTTCTGCAATCACGTCATCTAATCCAGCCCACTACGTGTCTGTTTCAAATAACCAATCGTTTTCAATTGTTTTGCATATAATTACTCAGTCAATCGCATGCGCACAAATTAGTGTCAAAAAAGCGCATGCGCATTGTCTCTAAATGACGCCGCAATTGCCATTAGATGATACGGAGCTACGCATGCGCATTGAAATTTGCAATTGATTGCATCGTCTATCCAGACATTCTACACACAACACAAAAAAAATAATCCCGTTATTATCTGTACAGCAGGGAACGATCTCAGTTTGAAGCATCAACAACGTGACCAAATTTGAGATTGTTCATGATGCTCGTTATAACTAGGGAGATTGTACACTACTTACCTATCAATGCGCTGACGGATCTTCCTATGTCACATCGATCGAGCGGGTCTTGTATGTCTCAGCTGCTCTGGAAGTTACTGACGTTGACGATGACGTTGCAAGATACCGCGCATGCGCAATGGCAATTTCGGTATCCATCTTCAAACTGCGGTTTGCAGAACGGATTGGCTAGGAGTGATAACTAGCCATGGAGTGGGTTGGGAAAAATATTTATTTTTAAATTAGAATTACGGCGATAAGGTAGGGAATTGAAAATACATTCCAATTTGAAATAAGTTTGAAAAGGTTGGGGAAAAAAAATAAAATAAGAATAATGTTTACTTACAGTGGTCCTTTAAATCCCAATGTACGACACTCTCTGACGTGGTGGATAGATCACCATCATTTAGTTCAAGGGGCTTCCTTTGTTCGCCCAACCTGGACTGTGATCTCAACAGATGCGAGTCTGTCAGGTTGGGGAGCTGTATGGGGATCTCTGACAGCGCAGGGAGTTTGGGAATCTCAGGAGGCGAGATTACCAATCAACATCTTGGAACTCTGTGCGATTTTCAGAGCTCTTCAGTCCTGGCCTCTTCTGAAGAGAGAATCGTTTATTTGCTTTCAGACAGACAATGTCACAACCGTGGCATATGTCAATCATCAAGGAGGAACTCACAGTCCTCTGACTATGAAAGAAGTCTCTCGAATACTTGTATGGGCGGAATCCAGCTCCTGTCTAATTTCTGCAGTTCACATCCCAGGTGTAGACAATTGGGAAGCAGATTATCTCAGTCGCCAGACGTTACATCCGGGCGAATGGTCCCTTCATCCAGAGGTATTTCTTCAGATTGTTCAAATCTGGGGTCTTCCAGAAATAGATCTGATGGCCTCTCATCTAAACAAGAAACTTCCCAGGTATCTGTCCAGATCCAGGGACCCTCAGGCGGAGGCAGTGGATGCGTTGTCGCTTCCTTGGAATTATCATCCTGCCTATATCTTTCCGCCTCTAGTTCTTCTTCCAAAAGTGATTTCCAAAATTCTAATGGAACGTTCGTTTGTGCTGCTGGTGGCTCCAGCATGGCCTCACAGGTTTTGGTATGCGGATCTCATTCGGATGGCCACTTGCCAACCGTGGACTCTTCCGTTAAGACCAGACCTTCTATCGCAAGGCCCTTTTTTCCATCAGGATCTCAAATCATTAAATTTGAAGGTATGGAAATTGAACGCTTGATTCTTAGTCATAGAGGTTTCTCTGACTCAGTAATTAATACTATGTTACAGGCTCGTAAATCTGTGTCTAGGAAGATTTATTATCGAGTCTGGAAGGCTTACATTTCTTGGTCTTCATCTCATAAATTCTCCTGGCATTCATTCAGAATTCCTAGAATTTTACAGTTTCTTCAGGATGGTTTGGATAAAGGTTTGTCTGCAAGTTCCTTGAAAGGACAAATTTCTGCTCTTTCTGTTCTTTTTCACAGAAAGATTGCTATTCTTCCTGATATTCATTGTTTTGTACAGGCTTTGGTTCGTATCAAACCTGTCATTAAGTCAATTTCTCCTCCTTGGAGTTTGAATTTGGTTCTGGGGGCTCTTCAAGCTCCTCCGTTTGAACCTATGCATTCTCTGGACATTAAATTACTTTCTTGGAAAGTTCTGTTCCTTTTGGCCATCTCTTCTGCTAGAAGAGTTTCTGAGTTATCTGCTCTTTCTTGTGAATCTCCTTTTCTGATTTTTCATCAGGATAAGGCAGTGTTGCGAACCTCATTTAAATTTTTACCTAAGGTTGTGAATTCTAACAACATTAGTAGAGAGATTGTTGTTCCTTCATTATGTCCTAATCCTAAGAATTCAAAGGAGAAATCTTTACATTCTTTGGATGTAGTAAGAGCTTTGAAATATTATGTTGAAGCTACTAAGGATTTTAGAAAGACTTCTAGTCTATTTGTTATCTTTTCTGGGTCCAGAAAAGGTCAGAAGGCCTCCGCCATTTCTTTGGCGTCTTGGTTAAAGTCTTTGATTCATCATGCTTATGTAGAGTCAGGTAATTCCCTGCCTCAAAGAATTACGGCTCATTCTACTAGGTCAGTTTCTACTTCCTGGGCGTTTAGGAATGAAGCTTCGGTTGATCAGATTTGCAAAGCAGCAACTTGGTCTTCTTTGCATACTTTTACTAAATTCTACCATTTTGATGTGTTTTCTTCTTCTGAAGCAGTTTTTGGTAGAAAAGTACTTCAGGCAGCTGTTTCAGTTTGATTCTTCTGCTTAGAATTTCATTATTTTGAGATGAAAAACTTTTGTTTTGGGTTGTGGATTATTATTATTTTTCAGCGGAATTGGCTGTCTTTATTTTATTTCTCCCTCTCTAGTGACTCTTGTGTGGAAGTTCCACATCTTGGGTATTCATTATCCCATACGTCACTAGCTCATGGACTCTTGCTAATTACATGAAAGAAAACATAATTTATGTAAGAACTTACCTGATAAATTCATTTCTTTCATATTAGCAAGAGTCCATGAGACCCACCCTTTTTTTGTGGTGGTTATGATTTTTTTATATAAAGCAAAATTATTCCAATTCCTTATTTTTTATGCTTTCGCTCTTTTCTTATCACACCACTTCTTAGCTATTCGTTAAACTGAATTGTGGGTGTGGTGAGGGGTGTATTTATAGGCATTTTGAGGTTTGGGAAACTTTGCCCCTCCTGGTAGGAATGTATATCCCATACGTCACTAGCTCATGGACTCTTGCTAATATGAAAGAAATGAATTTATCAGGTAAGTTATTACATAAATTATGTTTTTTGAGAATAAAAATAGATTGTTGCCCTCTGAGCCTAATGTCTCCCAGGATGATGCTGTTCAGGCAATGCCTCACCTTTCTCCTCAAACGTCCCAAGCCTCAATGGTGTCATATGCAGTGCCCTGCAGTTCCTCTCAGCCTCCTGGAAGAGTTTATTTGTCTGCAGAAATTGCTGCTCAGGTATCTTCTGCAGCATTATCTGCTTTTCCTATACTTAAGGGAAAACGCAAGAGGAAAATTAGAGATTTAGATAACAAGGTTACTGTTCCACCTACTGCTACACAGGTTGCCTTTCCCCATAAGTCTGATGAGGAGGATACGTCGGTACTCTCTGAGGGTGAAATCTCAGATTCGGACAGTATAATTATTTTATCTGATGCTGAAGAAGTAAACTTCATATTTAAGCTTGAACACCTTTGTGTACTGTTAAAGGAGATATTGGCTACTTTGGACGACTCCAATACTCCTGTCGCTGTCAACCCTAAGAAATCTAGTAAACTTAAGAAATACTATGATGTTCCTTCCTCTGTGGAAGTGTTTCCTGTTCCAGACCGTGCGACAGAGATTATTTCACAGGAATGGGAGAAGCCAGCAATATTTTTCTCCCAGTCTCCTGTCTTTAAAATGATGTTTCCTGTTGCTGACTGCATTAAAGATTCATGGCGCATGGTGCCTAAAGTAGAAAGGGCCATTTCTACTCTGGCTAAGAGAACTACAATCCCTATAGAGGATAGCTGCTCCTTTAAGGATCTCATGGGCAAGAAGCTAGAAGCTTATTTGAAAAAGATGTATGTTCATCAAGGTCTTCAATGGCAACCTGCAGTTTGTTTTGCCACTGTGTCAAGTGCGGCACCTTGTCTGAGTCTATTTTGGTAAAGACTCCTTTGGAGAAGATCCAAGATTAAGGCTCTCAAACTAGCCAATTCCTTTATTTCTGATGCTACCATGCAAGTTTATTAGACTGGGACCCAAGATATCTGGCTTCACTGTCCTAGCCCGCAGGGCGTTGTGGCTAAAATCTTGGTCAGCCGATGTTACCTCTAAGTCCAAGCTTCTGGCGCTTCCCTACAAGGTAAGACCTAGTAAAATTACGGGTGGAAAAGGGTCTTTTCTTCCTCAAGACAAAAAGAACAGATCTAAAGGACATCAAAGCAATTTTCGTTCCTTTCGTAACTTCAAAGGAAAGCCTTACTCTTCCAAGCAGGAACAGTACAAGTCTTCTTGGAAACCCACTCTTGGAACAAGGGGAAGCAATCAAAGAAACCCACAGCTGAGTCTAAGTCAGCATGAAGATTTTGCCCCTGATCCGGGTTTGGATCAAGTGGGGGGCAGGCTTTCTCTGTTTTGTCAAGAATGTATACGAGATGTCCCAGATCCCCTGGGCTGTGGAAATAGTATCTCAGGGTTACAGAATATCATTCAAAACTTTTCCTCCCAGGGGCAGGTTCCACCTCTCAAGATTATCTACAGACCAGATAAAGAGAGGCATTCTTGAACTGTGTTCAGGACCTTTCCTCCCTGGGAGTGATAGTTACAGTTCAGGAACAGGGCCTAGGATTCTATTCAAATCTGTTCGTGGTTCCCAAAAAAGAGGGAACTTTTTTGACCTATTCTAGACCTAAAGTGTCTCAACAAGTTTCTCAGAGTGCCGTCCTTAAAAATGGAAACCATTCATTCCATTATTCCTTTGCTCCAAGAGGGTCAGTTCATGACCACCATAGACCTGAAGGACGCGTATCTTCATGTTCCCATCCACAAGGGTCATCACAAGTTCCTGAGATTCGCCTTACTAGACAAACACTTTCAGTTTGTGGCTCTTCCATTCGGCCTTGCCACAGCTCCCAGAATTTTCTCAAAGGTTCTCGGGGCTCTCTTGGCAGTGATCAGGTCCCAGGGAATTGCAGTAGCGCCTTACCTAGACGACATATTGGTTCAGGCACCATCTTTTCAACAAGCAAACTCATACAGAGATCCTGTTGTCTTTTCTACGTTCCCACTGATGGAAAGTGAATTACGAAAATAGTTCCCTTGTTCCAACTACAAGGGTAGTTTTCTTAGGGACCATAATAGATTTCCTATCTATGAAAATTTTTTTGACAAAGGTCCAAAATTCTTTCCTCTTGCCTCTCTCTACAGTCTACTGTTCGGCCATCAGTGGCTCAATGTATGGAGGTAATTGGTCTGATGGTCGCTTCCATGGACATTATTCCCTTTGCTTGATTCCATTTGAGAGCTCTGCAGTTATGCATGCTCCAGACAATGTTACGGAGACCATTTGGATTTGTCTCCGAGGGTAGATCTAGACCAGTCGACAAGAGACTCTCTTCCGTGGTGGCTTTCTCAGGAGCATCTGTCTCAGGGCACATGCTTCCAGAGACCTTATTGGGTGATTGTAACCACGGACGCCAGCCAGCTAGGCTGGGGAAGCATTCTGGGACCCGTTAAAGGCACAGGGACTATGGACTTGGGAGGAGTCTGCTCTCACCATAAATATCTTGGAGTTGAGTGGTTTACAATGCTCTGATGGCTTGGCCTCAATTTTCCTTAGCCCAGTTTATCAGGTTCCATTCAGACAACATCACCTCAGTGGCTTACATCAACCACCAGGGAGGAACTCAGAGTTCCTTAGTCATGAAGGAGGTGGCTCGGATTAATCAGTGGGTGGAAGCTCACAATTGTTGTCTATTTGCCATCCACATTCCAGGAGTGGACAACTGGGAAGCAGATTTCCTGAGCAGACAGACATTTCATCCTGGGGAGTGGGCTCTCCATCCGGAGATGTTCTCCAGGTTAACCCTCAAATGGGAGGTGCCGGAGCTAGATCTGATGGCGTCTCGGCAGAACGCCAAACTTCCAAGGTACGGTTCAAGGTCAAGAGATCCGCGGGCTGTCCTGATAGATGCTCTGGCGGTTCCTTGGGATTTCGGTCTAGCATACCTGTTTCCTCAGTTTGCGCTCCTTCCATGAGTCATTGCTTGTATCAAACAGGAGAGACCGTCAGTAATTCTAATAGCTCCTGCATGACCTCACAGGATCTGGTATGCAGACCTAGTGAAGATGTCATCTCTGCCTCCTTGGAGGTTACCTCTGAGGAAGGACCTTCTAACTCGGGGTCCATTCCTCCATCCAAATCTTGTTTCTCTGAAGCTGACTGCTTGGCGATTGAATGCTTAGTTCTGTCTAAGCGTGGATTTTCTGAGTCGGTCATTGAGACCATGATCCAGGCTCGCAAGCCTGTTAAGATTTACCATAAGATATATGGCATAAATACTTTTATTGGTGTGAATCTAAAGGCAACTCTTGGAGTAGGGTCAGGATTTCTAGCATTTTTGTATTTTCTCCAGGAAGGTCTAGAGAAAGGATTGTCAGTCCGTTCTCTGAAAGGTCAGATTTTTACATCATCTATTTTGTTACACAAGCGTCTGGCAGACGTTTCAGATGTTCATTCTTTTTGCCAGGCCCTGGTCAGAATCAGGCCTGTGTTTAAACCTCCTTGGAGCCTTAACCTTGTTCTTAAATTTTTGCAGCAGGCTCCGTTTGAGCCAATGCATGCCATAGATATTAAGTTGTTATCTTGGAAGGTTTTGTTTCTTGTTGCTATCTCTTCTGTTTGAAGAGTCTCAGAGGTCTCGGCTTTGCAGTGTAATTCGCCTTACCTTTCATGCGGATAAGGCGGTCCTGCATACTATGTTGGGATTTCTCCCTAAAGTGGTTTCAAATAGAAATTGTTGTTCCTTCTCTATGTCCTAATCCTTCTTCTCATAAGGATCGTTTGTTGCACAACTTAGATATTGTGCGTGCTTTAAAATTCTGTTTTCAAGCGACTAAGGATTCTTGCCAGTCCTCTGCCCTGTTTGTTTGTTTCTCTGGAAAGCGTAAAGATCAGAAGGCTACTTCTCTTTCCATCTGGTTGAGAAGTATAATCCGTTTTGCTTATGAGACTGCTGGTCAGCAGCCTCCTGAGAGAATTGCAGCTCATTCCACAAAGACTGTCTCCTCTTCTTGGGTTTTCTAAAATGAAGCTTCTGTGGAACAGATTTGCAAGGCTGCAACTTGATCCTCTCTGTATACTTTTTCCAAACTTTCCAAATTTGATACTTTTGCCTCGGATGAGGCTTCTTTTGGGAGAAAGGTTCTAAAAGCGGTGGTTCCTTCTGTTTAGGTCTGCCTGTCTTGTTTTCCTTCCCTAGTCATCTGTGTCCTCTAGCTTGGGTATTGGTTCAAACTAGTAATTGATGACGTTGTGGACTCTCCATATCAATGCTTACCTGATAAATGTCTTTCTTTCCGGATATGGAGAGTCCACGACCCCAACCTTATTTAAGACAGTTAATTTTGACTAAACCTCAGGCACCTCTACAATAGGATTGTGGGTAGGGGAGTGACACTTAACAGATGCTGTGGTGCTCTTTGCCTCCTCCTGCTGGCCAGGAGTGATATTCCCACTAGTAATTGATGACGTTGTGGACTCTCCATATCTGGAAAGAAATTCTGTTTTTTTAGAGGAAATTTAAATTGCTAAAATAACAAACAAGTTTCCTCATTTCAGCAAATAGCAGATTACATTGGGATTGATAAATATATTTGAGACTTAAGAGGATCAATGAAAAGATTATTTTTTAAGACATTTCATATGATATATGTCTCACAGCATTTTGAATTATTCTACATAGATAACGTTTTAGGAACCAGGACTTGTGAAGCCTTGCCTTACCCAGGCCTCTAATATTTTATATATTCTGTATTAAGCTAAAGACAGGTTGCTAGACTGTGAAAGTTGGATCTTAATGCATGCATTTGTTGATGTATTTAAAGTTGAGATGTCTTAACTTTTATTTTCCTATCCTTTTTAGGTTCAAGAACGTAGTAAAGAAGGGAACAGTAACCCTTTCATTCTTAAAAAGCGTTCACAACTTTCAGAACCATCCATTCTACAGACTGTACAGAAAATTCCAGGAGTCGGAAAGGTGAAAGCACAGCAGCTCCTGTTGTATTTCCCAAGTATCAACCAGCTTGCTAACGCCTCTGTGACAGAGCTGGAAACTGCAGTGGGACGGGGCATTGCAAGTCAGGTTCATTCATTTTTTAGACAAACTCAATGACAGCGGGACCAGCAATCTTATTTCTATGGCAAATCAATGGAGTAATTAAGAATATCTTCCAGAGAAGCTGTCTTTATTTGTGTTATACGTTGAGGTTGGGCAAGTCTTTTTAATGTAAGGCCCTCTTTCCTTTCTACCTCTGGCAGTACATTAATATGCTTGAATTGGTCAGCATAACTATTTTTGTCAATTAGATCTGGCAGATACAAGTCCCTGCCCAACTTTTTTACCCTCTTGTTGCTTTATTAAATGTATTATTTCTCCTGAATAATCCATATCCTATAAAACATTCATTAAATTGTTTGCAACCACTAAGTTACCTTTACAGTGTTAACTGTTTGTCATTTTTGAACATTTCTATAATAAAGTGTATTTGGGGAAAATATCAAAAGTTTAAAATGTGCTTTTATTGCTGTATCAACATTTGGTAATTGCTAATGGTACAAAAATGAAGGTTATCTGGGAGGAGGATGAATGGAAAGTAGAAGGACCGTTCTTAAAATGGAGGCGGCATTGGTTTAAGAATCCTCGACATTCAACAGGAGAGCCATCAAATTTTTCTGGCAGTGGTAATTTAGGAGCTGGTAGAGAGTGAATAGGAAATAGTTCAGTTTATAGAGCAGCAACTCCCAACTTTTGACTCTGAGATTCCCTTAGTGTTCTTTTGATTTTCAGATGAAAATGCAAATGTATTATTTGTATAGGAATGTGAAGCTCCAAGGACTCCAGAAGAGCAGCCATATAAAATGTGAAGTAAGAAGCATAGGAAATGTTACACATTTTGTGTCACTAGAAATATTTTAAAAGGACAGTAAATTCAAGATTAAACTTAAAGGTACAGTCTAGTCAAAATTAAACTTTCATGATTCAGACAGGGCATGCAATTTATAACAACTTTATAATTTACATTTATCATAAAATTTGCTTTGTATTTGCTCTATTGTAAATTAAACACAGCTTCAGAAAGTGGGAGGGACAGGAAAGTTCACTGTGTTGAACAGGGAGTTTCCAGGGTATCTCTGAAGCTCTGTCAGAATTCTTGTGACATGCTGTAAGCATTTTACACAAACTGGTCTCACTGAATTATCTCGCCAGCTGTATGCAGGTGAAATTTGCTCAAAATTCACAATACACTTATTTCACTGACAGAAAAGTAATAAATATTAAACTAGAGGAAAAAAAGCAAGTTAAATTGTAATGAAAACAGTTCAGTTTAATTTTGTACTTGCTGCAAGCAGACTATATAACTCCCAGGTGTTCTCCTGAAAACTTCTCTCCCCAGTAAAATTATGTATCCCAGAGAGCCTTATTACTTTCTATGAAAGGTATCTCTCATCTCTTTGGGACTACCAGGTTCTGCCTTTTTTAATTCAATGAGTTCATCCCCTGTGAAGTCTGCACTATAATTTATCTCCAAACTAGAGAATATTTCTCCAACATTGGTGTGTCCGGTCCACGGCGTCATCCATAACTTGTGGGAATATTCTCTTCCCCAACAGGAAATGGCAAAGAGCACAGCAAAAGCTGTCCATATAGTCCCTCCCAGGCTCCGCCCCCCCAGTCATTCTCTTTGCCGCTCTGAACAAGTAGCATCTCCACGGAGATGGTGAAGAGTATGTGGTGTTTAGTTGTAGTTTTTTATTCTTCTATCAAGAGTTTATTTTAAAATAGTGCTGGTATGTACTATTTACTCTGAAACAGAAAAAGAAGAAGAGTTCTGTTTAAAAGAGGAGTATTATTTTAGCAGCAGTAACTAAAATCAATTGCTGTTCCCACACAGGACTGTTGAGCTGAGAGAACTTCAGTTGGGGGGAACAGTTTGCAGACTTTTCTGCTCAAGGTATGACTAGCCATTTTTCTAACAAGACTGTGTAATGCTGGAAGGCTGTCATTTTCCCTCATGGGGATCGGTAAGCCATTTTCTTAGACTCAAACAGAATAAAGGGCTTATTATGGGCTATAAACTGGTGGACACTTTTAGGGGCTAAATCGATTGCTTTATTTAAGTATTATATGCAGTTTGAAGTGAATTTCACACTTTTCTAATACTGGGGAACGTTTTTAACGCCAGGCACTTGTTAAGACACCTTCCCAGTCAGGAAGGGCCTTTCTCTATAGTAGGCAGAGCCTCATTTTCGCGCCATTATTGCGCAGTTACTTTTGAGTACAGTACATGCAGCTGCATGTGTGAGGGTCTGGCATCCACTGAAAACGATCCTAGAAGGCTTCAACTGGTATCGTATACCCCCCCCGGGATTGGTGAAGTCGCAACAAAGGCTGTGGCTGGGACTGTAGGGGGGTTAAAATTGCAAACGGCTCCGCTTTCCACATTTTAAGGGTTAACAGCTTGAAAATTGGGGTGCAATACTTTGAATGCATTAAGACACTGTGGTGAAATTTTGGTAAAGTTTGGATAATTCCTTCATAGTTTTTCACATATTCAGTAATAAAGTGTGCCCTGTTTAACATTTAAAGAGAACGTAACGGTTTTGTTTTAAAACGGTTTTTGTGCTTTATTAACCAGTTTAAGCCTGTTTAACATGTCTGTGCCTTCAGATAGATCATGTTCTGTATGTATGGAAGCCAATGTGGTTTCCCCTTCAAATATGTGTGATAATTGTGCCATAGCGTCCAAACAAAGTAAGGACAGTACTGTCACAAATAGTAAGGTTGCCCAGGATGATTCCTCAGATGAAGGAAGTAGACATAGTTCTACATCATCTCCTTCTGTGTCTATACCAGTTATGCCCGCGCAGGTGACCCCTAGTACTTCTAGCGCGCCAATGCTTGTTACTATGCAACAATTGACGGCAGTAATGGATAACTCCATAGCTAATATTTTATCCAAAATGCCAGCATTTCAGAGAAAGCATGATTGCTCTGTTTTAAACACTGTAGAGCAGGAGGGCGCTGATGATAATTTTTCTGTCATACCCTCACACCAATCTGAAGTGGCAGTGAGGGAGGGTTTGTCAGATGGGGAAATTTCTGATACAGGAAGAATTTCTCAGCAGGCAGAACCTGATGTTGTGATATTTAAATTAGAGCATCTCCGCGCATTACTTAAGGAGGTGCTATCTACATAGTAACATAGTAACATAGTAGATAAGGTTGAAAAAAAGACTGAAGTCCATCGAGTTCAACCTATACAAATCTAAAATACTTACAAAAAGCTCCAGTTAAGCTTAAATAACCCCATTAAAATGTGACCCATTTAATACTAGCAATCATATCCATGAATTTTGTTAGTATACAGAAACTTATCCAGACTATTTTTAAATGTATCTATGGTATTGGCATTCACTACCTCCTTTGGTAATGAGTTCCACAATTTTATTGCTCTCACAGTGAAAAAACGTTTCCGTTGCAGGAGATTAAATCTCCTTTCCTCCAACCTTAAATTATGACCTCTTGTCAGAAACAATTTTCTTGGAATAAACAGAGCTTCTGCCATCTCTGTATATGGGCCTTGAATATATTTATATAAAGTAATCATGTCACCTCTCAAGCGCCTTTTTTCTAAAGAAAACAGACCCAGTTTGGCTAGCCTCTCCTCATAGGTTAATTTCTCCAATCCCCTTATTAGCTTTGTGGCCCTTCTCTGAACTTTTTCTAGTTCTGCAATATCTTTTTTAGCAATTGGTCCCCAGAACTGCACTCCAAACTCAAGGTGAGGTCTTACCAGGGCTTTATATAATGACAGAATTATGCTTTCCTCCCTTGAATCAATACCTCTTTTAATACATGATAGTATCTTATTAGCCTTTGAAGCCGCTGCCCTGCATTGTGCACCCATCTTTAGCTTGTTATCTATTACTACTCCCAAATCCCTTTCCTCCTGTGTTTGGCTAAGTCTTGTCCCATTTAAAAAATACGTAGCCTGCTTATTTTTACTTCCAAAATGTAGAACCTTGCATTTTTCCGTATTAAATCTCATTTTCCATTCACTTGCCCATAGTTCTGATTTTAGCAAATCCCTTTGTAAAGACAGTTCGTCCTGCTCTGACCTTATGACCTTACTTAACTTAGTATCATCTGCAAAAATAGAGATGTCGCTATTTAATCCTTGCTCCAAGTCATTTATAAAAATATTAAAAAGAACAGGGCCCAGTACTGATCCCTGGGGGACGCCACTGATTACCTTTGTCCAATCTGAGTATGATCCATTTACTACTACTCGTTGCTCCCTATCTTTTATCCAGTTATTTATCCATGAGCTAACATTTTCAGCTATTCCCAGTCCCTTAATTTTGTGCATTAATCTCTCATGTGGCACTGTATCAAATGCCTTTGCAAAATCTAAGTATATCACATCCACTGATTCCCCTTTATCTATATTTTGACTTACTTCCTCGTAGAATCTAATCAGATTAGTTTGACATGATCTATTTCTCCTAAAGCCATGCTGATTAGAACTCATAATCTTGTTTACACGAATATGCTCATCAATATAATCCCTTATAATCCCTTCAAATATCTTCCCCACTATTGATGTCAGACTAACTGGTCTATAGCTTCCTGGATCATCCCTGCTTCCCTTTTTGAAGAGTGGCACCACATCAGCTTTACGCCAATCCTGGGGTACCATGCCCATCTACTCTGGATGATTGTGACAATCTGGTCATCCCAGAAAAATTGTGCAAGATGGACAAGTTCCTAGAGGTCCCGGTGCACCCTGATGCTTTTCCGATACCTAAACGGGTAGCGGACATAGTGAATAAGGAGTGGGAGAAGCCAGGCATACCTTTTGTCCCTCCTCCTATATTTAAGAAATTGTTCCCTATGGTCGACCCCAGGAAGGACTTATGGCAAACAGTCCCTAAGGTCGAGGGGGGCGGTTTCTACACTAGCAAAGCGCACAACCATTCCTATTGAGGACAATTGTGCTTTCAAAGATCCTATTGATAAAAAATTGGAGGGTTTGCTTAAAAAGATTTTTGTACAGCAAGGTTACCTCCTTCAACCTATTTCGTGCATTATTCCTGTCACTACAGCGGCGTGGTTCTGGTTCGAGGAACTGGAAAAGTCGCTCAGTAGGGAGACTCCGTATGAGTAAGTCATGGACAGAATTCATGCACTTAAGTTAGCTAATTCCTTTATTTTAGACGCTGCTTTGCAGTTAGCGAGGTTAGCGGGGGGAAAATTCAGGGTTTGCAATTGTGGCGCGCAGAGCGCTCTGGCTAAAGTCTTGGTCGGCGGATGTATCTTCCAAGACAAAATTGCTTAATATCCCTTTCAAAGGTAAGACCCTTTTTGGGCCAGAATTGAAAGAGATTATTTCAGACATCACTGGGGGTAAGGGCCATGCCCTCCCACAGGATAGGCCTTTCAAGGCTAAGAATAAGTCCAATTTTCGTTCCTTTCGCAATTTCAGGAACGGACCGGCTTCCAACTCTGCAGCCTCTAGACAAGAGGGTAACGCTTCCCAGACTAAACCAGCTTGGAAACCAATGCAAGGCTGGAACAAGGGTAAACAGGCCAAGAAGCCTGCTGCTGCTACCAAAACAGCATGAAGGGGTAGCCCCGATCCGGGACCGGATCTAGTAGGGGGCAGACTCTCTCTCTTTGCTCAGGCTTGGGCAAGAGATGTTCCGGATCTCTGGGCACTAGAAATAGTCTCTCAGGGTTATCTTCTAGAATTCAAGGAACTACCCCCAAGGGGAAGGTTCCACATGTCTCACTTATCTTCAAACCAAATAAAGAGACAGGCATTCTTACATTGTGTAGAAGACCTGTTAAAGATGGGAGTGATACACCCAGTTCCAACTGTGGAACAAGGTCAGGGGTTTTACTCAAATCTGTTTGTAGTTCCCAAAAAAGAGGGAACTTTCAGACCAATTCTGGATTTAAAAATTCTAAACAAATTTCTCAGAGTTCCATCGTTCAAAATGGAAACCATTCGAACAATTTTACCTACAATCCAGGAGGGTCAATTTATGACTACCGTGGATTTAAAGGATGCGTATCTACATATTCCTATCCACAAAGATCATCATCAGTTCCTAAGGTTCGCCTTTCTGGACAAACATTACCAGTTCGTGGCTCTCCCATTCGGGCTAGCCACTGCTCCAAGGATTTTCACAAAGGTGCTCGGGTCCCTTCTAGCGGTCCTAAGACCAAGGGGTATTGCAGTGGCACCTTATCTGGACGACATTCTAATCCAAGCGTCGTCTCTTTCCAAAGCAAAGGCTCATACAGACATTGCTCTAACCTTTCTCAGATCTCACGGGTGGAAGGTGAACGTAGAAAAGAGTTCCCTGTCTCCGTCGACAAGAGTTCCCTTTTTGGGAACAATAATAGATTCTTTAGAAATGAAGATCTTCCTGACAGAAGTCAGAAAGTCAAAGCTTCTAAACGCTTGTCAAGTTCTTCACTCTATTCTGCAGCCTTCCATAGCTCAGTGCATGGAAGTAATAGGGTTGATGGTTGCAGCAATGGACATAGTTCCTTTTGCTCGAATTCATCTAAGACCATTACAACTGTGCATGCTCAAGCAGTGGAATGGGGACTATACAGACTTCTCTCCAATGATTCAAGTAGACCAGATGACCAGAGACTCACTCCGTTGGTGGTTGACCCAGGATCACCTGTCCCAGGGAATGAGTTTCTGCAGACCAGAGTGGGTCATTGTCACGACCGACGTCAGTCTATTAGGCTGGGGCGCGGTCTGGGGTTCCCTGAAAGCTCAGGGTCTATGGTCTCGGGAAGAGTCTCTTCTCCCGATAAACATCCTGGAACTGAGAGCGATATTCAATGCTCTCCGGGCTTGGCCTCAACTAGCGAAGGCCGGATTCATAAGATTCGAGTCAGACAACATGACGACTGTAGCGTACATCAATCATCAGGGGGGAACAAGGAGTTCCTTGGCGATGAGAGAGGTGTCCAAAATCATCAAATGGGCGGAGGATCACTCCTGCCACCTATCTGCAATCCACATCCCAGGAGTAGACAACTGGGAGGCGGATTATCTGAGTCGTCAGACTTTCCATCCGGGGGAGTGGGAACTCCACCCGGAGGTGTTTGCCCAGTTAACTCAATTATGGGGCATTCCAGACATGGATCTGATGGCGTCTCGTCAGAACTTCAAGGTTCCTTGCTACGGGTCCAGATCCAGGGATCCCAAGGCGGCTCTAGTGGATGCATTAGTGGCGCCTTGGTCGTTCAACCTAGCTTATGCGTTTCCACCGTTCCCCCTCCTTCCCAGGCTTGTATCCAGGATCAAACAGGAGAAGGCCTCAGTGATTCTGATAGCTCCTGCGTGGCCGTGCAGGACTTGGTATGCAGACCTGGTGAATATGTCATCGGCTCCACCATGGAAGCTACCTTTGAGACAGGATCTTCTAATACAAGGTCCATTCGAACATCCAAATCTAGTTTCTCTGCAGCTGACTGCTTGGAAATTGAACGCTTGATTTTATCCAAGCGTGGGTTTTCAGATTCAGTGATAGATACTCTGATCCAAGCCAGAAAACCTGTGACTAGACAGATTTACCATAAAATATGGAAAAGATATATCTGTTGGTGTGAATCCAAGGGATTCTCCTGGAGTAAGATTAAAATTCCTAGGATCCTCTCCTTTCTCCAAGAAGGTTTGGATAAGGGATTGTCAGCGAGTTCTCTAAAAGGACAGATTTCTGCTTTATCTGTCTTGTTACACAAACGACTGGCAGCTGTGCCAGATGTACAAGCTTTGTACAGGCTTTGGTTAGAATCAAGCCTGTTTACAGACCCTTGACTCCTCCCTGGAGTCTAAATTTAGTTCTTTCAGTTCTGCAAGGGGTTCCGTTTGAACCCTTACATTCCATAGATATTAAGTTACTATCTTGGAAAGTTTTGTTTTTGGTTGCTATTTCTTCTGCTAGAAGACTTTCTGAATTATCTGCTTTGCAGTGTGACCCATCCGATCTGGTGTTCCATTCAGATAAGGTTGTTTTGCGTACCAAGCCTGGTTTTCTTCCAAAAGTTGTTTCCAACAAGAACATTAACCAGGAAATAGTTGTTCCTTCTTTGTGTCCGAATCCAGTTTCAAAGAAGGAACGTTTGTTACACAATTTAGATGTAGTCCACGCTTTAAAGTTCTATTTAGAAGCAACAAAGGATTTCAGACAAACTTCTTCTTTGTTTGTCGTTTATTCTGGTAAGAGGAGAGGACAAAAAGCTACTGCTACCTCTCTTTCTTTCTGGCTGAAAAGCATCATCCGATTGGCTTATGAGACTGCCGGACGGCAGCCTCCTGAACGAATCACAGCTCACTCTGCTAGGGCTGTGGCTTCCACATGGGCCTTCAAGAACGAGGCTTCTGTTGATCAGATATGTAAGGCAGCAACTTGGTCTTCTCTACACAATTTTGCCAAATTCTACAAATTTGATACTTTTGCTTCTTCGGAGGCTATTTTTGGGAGAAAGGTTTTGCAAGCCGTGGTGCCTTCTGTTTAGGTAACCTGATTGGCTCCCTCCCTTCATCCGTGTCCTAAAGCTTTGGTATTGGTTCCCACAAGTTATGGATGATGCCGTGGACCGGACACACCAATGTTGGAGAAAACAGAATTTATGCTTACCTGATAAATTACTTTCTCCAACGGTGTGTCCGGTCCACGGCCCGCCCTGGTTTTTTTTTTTTTAATCAGGTTTGAAAAATGTCTTTCTCTATACACTACAGTCACCACGGCACCCTATAGTTTCTCATTTTTTTCTCCTAACCGTCGGTCGAATGACTGGGGGGGGCGGAGCCTGGGAGGGACTATATGGACAGCTTTTGCTGTGCTCTTTGCCATTTCCTGTTGGGGAAGAGAATATTCCCACAAGTTATGGATGACGCCGTGGACCGGACACACCGTTGGAGAAAGTAATTTATCAGGTAAGCATAAATTCTGTTTTTATTATCGGGCCCCTAGAAAGTAATGAAACTTTCTGGAAAACTGAAGCTTTCATTTTTTTTTTAGTTTTATTTTAAATAGAACAAATACAAAGTGAAATGTAATTTTGTAAAAGATACACATAAATAAATATGAGTCTAATTTGTTAGTTACACAGAAATTGTCAAAGCATAATCAGAATTTGTAAAATCACAATCCTAAATACATTGCTTTATACAGAATCTTAATGCATAAAAAAATAGAAAGTGCAATTTTTTCTTTCGTGATTCAGATAGAGCATGCAATTTTAAGCAACTTTCTAATTTACTCTTATTATTTATTGGTGGATGAATTTATCCACCAATCAGCAAGAACAACCCAGGTCGTTCACTAAAAATGGGCCGGCATCTAAACTTACATTCTTGCTTTTCAAATAAAGATACCAAGAGAATGAAGAACATTTTCTAATAGGAGTAAATTAGAAAGTTGCTTAAAATTGCATGCTCCAGAAAAATTGCATGTTCTGGGGGAAGAGGAGGAGCCTGTCTATAGAGCAGGTGTTCTCCCCTGCAGGTATTCCAGAGGCGGTTCTTTCGCGCCAGGTAGCTCTGTGAAGAGAAAGTCTGCAGCCAGGTCTTTTGTCTACATCACCTGGGTAACTCTTCCTACAGCGTATATCACTAACAATGTTGAAAATTCTATCTGCCCGGAGCTAGGTTCAGAAGGGTGAACGAACAAAGCTCCCAATTCAGGCTAAAAAAGACCCTTTAAAATAAAAACCCCCTCTCTCACACAGGGAGTAAGGGGTGGTCAGCCAACTCAGCTTACATTTTACCCTTGGCAGAATTTGTATTGACCCATCACCCACTCCTAAGATCACACAGCCTGCCACCCGCGTTTCCCTCCTCACCCACCGGTGCTGCGTGTGAGGAGGTGGTAAACGCAAAGATTTGCTGGGTTACTCGACCAGACTCTCCTGACTGCTCGGCAGCTGAAGACACAAGTAAAACCAACTCTTGGAGAAATCGGAAATCCCAGCTATATTCTTGAAAAACTACCTGAGGGTCTTGCCGCGGACCTGGTTCCTTGGACGCCTCCCCCACCCACCGGTGCTGCGTGTGGGGGTGGGCGGTGCGAGGATCCTCAGGAGAGACGCTGTTGGAGTGAGCCTGGGTTCTCACGCTTGCTAGACACGCTGAAGGAGGGAGGAGCGATACAGCTATACGGAGCAAGCTTAGGAAAGGTGAAAGCTCCGGAGCTGATCCGAGCGAAGTCAGGGGACGAAAGATCCACATAGAAGGTGTGAGAACACACACACCTAAGAGCGCAGAAATAGTGGGCTTGCTGATAGTCCAAAATACTAAAAATACCGCACTGCTGGTGGCCGGGACTGTGACTAACAAACCGCAAGAGGGGTGAGTGGAACCTTTTTTTTCTGTTGTTGTTTATATCTCCTGGAATGACATGAGATAGACAAAGGAGTCTCAGTTTAAATTCTGCAGAACACATTAGAGTTATAGTTCATGGGGGTTAAGGACTGTAGAAACCCCCATAAAGTGCCTACAAACTACATCACCCCTATATGAATAAAGACACTTTGTAATCCTACAAAACTTTATATATCCTTGAATACTAAACTACAGAAACAAGGAGAAGGCAAAAGAAGAAGAAAAGGAGAGTATCCTAAGCAACAGAAGAGACTTTCTCAAATTTTCCAGAGTTTAAATTTATTAGACCACTTGTGAAAACGCCTTTTTTCCCCCTTTTTTTTTCTCAGAATTTAATTTTAAAATTGTCTTACAATATGGATTGCTTGGTCAAATGTTTATCTATAGTAGAGGATGATACTGCTTAGATATAATTGTAATATTGTTCTTTGTTATCTCTGCTCTTCTTTTTTTAAGAAAGGAAAGGAGAGGGAAAGGAGGAAAGGAAAAAAAAAGAAAAGGGGTATATTGATAGATTTTCTTCTCCAGCAGCAAAGTAGTCTGGGGGTTAAGGGAAAATATACATAAATGATATAAAGGACTGATCTAATTCATAATTAATAACCCATATATTGGGTGAGGAGGGGGACGGGAAGAGGAAAAGAAGGTGAGAAAAAAGTAAAAACAGCCAAATACCTAAACAAATATAAGTTACTGTGAGGTCAAGACTCAGATTAGGGAAATTCTTGTAACACGCAAAGGGAAAAAAAAGTAACAAAAAGTATATCATATTCTATTAAAAACTGAGAGAGTTGAAAAATCAAAATATTCTCACATAGATCTTATAAATAATAAGGTATTGTTCTTGAATATATAAAATTGACAATTAAGAGTTCTAAAAAGGTAAACTTAAAGTTCATGTATTAACAAAATATTCCCACTGGTCGCCATTTCTTGTCGAATTAATTAGTTGTTAATTGATTGTTTTATCACTAAAGTGCACTTTTTTTTTTTTCACGTTTTGTTTTCTTATTGGTTTTTTTTTTTTTTTATTATTCCTTTTTTTTTTTTTTTTTTCCTCAATATAATTCACCTTATTACAAGAGGTAACACAACATGCCTTAAAACTCACATATCACGTTCACTCACCCCTCCTTAAAAGGAGAGGGAGAAAGGGAACCTTTTTCCACCAAAGAAAAGAGGAGGGAAGAGAAGGAAATCTTTTTTTTTTTCCTTCCTTTTCTCCCCCCCACCAATATCATTTTGCCCCTATCTAAGGGGGGATCCTTCACACTTAATCACAGGATTCACACCCTATTCCTAATTAATGGATAAATATATCACTTCACCTACTACCACTAACAAGCACAATCAAAGCATGACGTCCAAGAGTAGGGAACGTAAGAATAAGAATACCACAGAAGTCACAGCTGAGAATTTAAATGAAATCACCACATTAAAAACTCAAAAAATAGTAGCATCACAAGAAAACCAAGAATTGGTAGCTAATATCTTAGAAGCAATTTCCCCTAAATTCGACACACTAAAAAATGAGTTGAAACATGATTTTTCTCTACTAACAACAGAAGTGACAATATTCTAGGAGACTCCAAGAAGTGGAGCAACGAATCTCAGATTTAGAGGACATAACAAACTCCCACATACCCCAGATTGAGGATACCCAGAGTAAAATTCTGAAATTACAAACAAAAATAGATGACTTAGAGAATAGGTCAAGAAGAAATAATCTTAGAATTATTGGATTCCCAGACCCCTTTAAGCAGGAAAATCTCATGGAAGTAATGACAACTATCCTACCCCAAATTCTTAAAATCCCAGATTCCCAGTCATCTTATTTAATCGAGAGAGTCCACAGATTGGGGAGAGCTGCTGATGGTCCTAACACTACTTCTAAACCCCGACCAATTATTGCAAAATTTTTAAACTTCCAGGACAAAATACTATATCTACAATAATTTCGTAAAAACCAACCTATCATGTATAATGGCAATAAAATCTTGCTTTTTCAGGACTTCTCTATTGAGACTTCTCGGAAAAGGAGGGAGCTCTCCCCGGTCTGTGGAAAGATGCTAAAAGCAGGGTGGCAGGCTACTGTCATCTACCCTGCCAGACTTAAATTGTTATTAGGGGGTCAAACGTTTTTTTTTTATTCAGTAGAAGAGGCAGAGAAAAAGCTAGTGGAACAGGGGATAAACTGATGGTAATTTCCTTTTATTCTTCTGTCCTCTTTAACTATCCCCCGTATATAAAATATGAGGGTAAGGATTTATAATACAATGGAGATTGTAATTCCTGGTTCACTATGTAGAACAAATTATGGTTTTAATTTTTTATTATTATTATTTTTTTTTTTTTGTTTCTCTTCTCCTTCCCCCTCCCCTGCTCCCGTATCTCTCTTTCTCTTTTTCCCTCTATATCAAACCTTAATGTTTCCTCCTTGTCGGTCTCCACTTCCCTCCCTCCCCCCCTCCCTTGGTTATGGGGGGGGTTAGGGGAGGTGGACATTTATGGACAACGGTAAATGAATAATAAAATTAGAATAACATCTTGGAATATAGGGGGTATAACTTCTCCAATTAAACGAAAAACGATCTTAACCCATCTTAGGAAACTTGAGACATCTATAGCACTATTACAGGAGACACACTTAAACAGTGAAGAATCCCTGAAATTAAGATTTTCATGGGTAGCGGAGGTAATTTACGCTCCGTCACGAAAAAGAAAAAAAGGAGTTGCTATCTTATTGGGTAAAGAGTTATCTTATCAGATAATAGACACAATAATAGATACAGAAAGCAGATACATAATATTAAAGATAAAAATCTCCAATATAATATATACCATCTGCAACCTCTATGCTCCGAATGTAATAGATCAACAATTTTGGGATTCCCTCCAATCTAAAATACTACAGGTAGCAGAGGGTTATATGGTGATAGCAGGCGATTTTAACATGGCCCCCAGATACCCTTTAGATAGATTTAGACACGGTAACATACAAAGAAAAACCAAAAAAGATAATTTAGAAGCAAAACTGTATAATACTATTTTTCATAATCTTGCGGTAAGGGACGTATGGAGAGCTCAAAATCCAGATTATAAAGGATATACTTGTCATTCGAAGGCATCTAAATCTCTATCGAGAATAGATCTCTTTCTAGTTAATGATAAGTTGTATAATATAGGAATTAAGACAGCAATTATGGAGATTTGTATATCAGATCATGCCCCTATAACTCTAGATATTCCAATCCAAAAGAATCGATCAGCAGGATCACGTTTCTTTTATCTAAAATACTTAACAAATAATCAGAAACTGGCTAAAAAATAAAATGGAAGATTTTTTTAAATTAAATGAAGGCTCAGTGCCTAGCCCATCAATCATTTGGGAAACAGCGAAAGCCGTGTTAAGGGGTGATATTATATCTTATATTGCAAAAATTAAAAAAAATGCACGCCTAAAGGAAAAACAATTATTAAATTCTGTTGTGAATGCATATAATAAATATTTGATCTCCCCACTAGAGGAACATTGGAAAAAATATGTAAAATTAAAAGAGGAACAAGATACTTTTATAATCTCCCAGAAAACACAAATGGACTTAAAATATCAATCCAAGTTCTACAGATACGGCAATAAATCAGGCAGACTATTGTCTAAACTAGTGAAAAACTCTAAACAGTCTAATATAATTGAATGTCTAAAGGTAGATTGGAATTGTTTCACCAAAACGGAGGAAATCTCAGAATGTTTTTTTCAATATTATAAAGCCATATATACTAATTCTACATTTAAGGTAGACGCACAAGACGAATTCTGGAAAGGCATACCCATTACAAAGTGTGATAAGGAGCTTAAAGCTAAATTAAATGCACCAATAACGGAATTAGAAGTAATACAAACAATCAAAACATTAAAAACTGAGAAAGCCCCTGGTCCTGATGCAATCCCCAACGAATTCTATAAAAGTTTAGAAACAACAATTACTCCCCACCTAACCAAGCTGTTTAATTATTTTTTTATAGAAGAGGCTCAAATCCCATCAAATTTTGTGGAATATTACACTACACTAATACTTAAACCAGGAAAAAATCCACAACTAAGGGAATCATATAGACCCATAGTCTTATTGAATTCCGATTATAAGTTATTTTCTTCTATTTTAGCTAAAAGATTACAGGGAGGATTAGCTGAGATTATTCATAGTGACCAGGCGGGGTTTTTATTTAAACGCAGTTCAGCAGCCAAAATAAGACAACTTCTTCTAATTGTTGATTATTTTAATAATTCAGAAGAAAGACTACCTTTGAGTTACCCAGATGCGGCTATTCTAGCTATCGACGCTGAAAAAGCCTTCGATAGGGTCTATCATGAACATTTAATTGATACGTTAGAACGATTTGGACTGGGGAATAAATTTATCAATCTAGTTAAAAAAGTCAATCTACAGGCATCTACAAGTCTACTCACTAATGGATCAGTATCTGACAAAATAAGATTAAAAATGGGGACACGGCAGGGGTGTCCGTTATTCCCTTTATTATTTGACTTGGCAATTGAGCCACTTGCTATTAAAATCAGGCAACAAGTTGAGGGTATCAAAATCCTTAATAAGGAAGTTAAAGTGGCATTATATGCAGACGATTTATTGATTTATATTTCAAATACCCTAGTAAATATCCCAAAGTTATTGGAAATAATCGAAACATTTGGCCAATTTTCAGGCTATAAAATGAACAATATGAAATCAGAACTACTATGGCTAAGAACGAAGGAAAACTCTTATATAGATAACCCCTTTAAGGTTGTGACCAAATCATTCAGATATCTGGGAATATTGATATCTATCCATCCTCAGGAATGGTACTCCTTGAATATATCACCAATTCTATTACAAGCTATAATACAGATGAGAAATTGGCAGAATCTACCTCTTTCATTAACTGGACGTATCGCATTATTTAAAATGGTGATTCTGCCTAAAATCTGCTATATATTGCAAAATATTCCTATTAGATTAAAATCATATGACTTTATTCAGCACTGCATTGCGCAAATTTATATGGCAATCCAAAAAACCCAGAATATCTTTGCAAAGACTATATCTTCCTAGACAGATGGCGGGCCTGGCATTGCCTAATATATACCTTTATAACTTGTCGTTCCTGGGAAGAGTTGCATCAAATTGGATTGCGGGATCCAATCACTTCTCAGATTATGATCTAGAAGCCAGCATAATATATCCTCATCTGCCTGTATCTATACTTCATATCGCGCCCCATTTGATTCCTAAGCAAGTGAAAAATTTTAAAACTATTCATTCGATAATTGTTGCTTGGAGAAAAATAGCCATGCTTCTAGAAGTAGATATCAATATCCCCAGATTCCAAATTTTTCTAGGAAATTCTGAATTTCAAGAAGGATCACAATCGGTAAAATTACGTTATTGGCACAATCAGGGTTTACGATTGGTTTCACAGTTTCTTAATCCAGAGACAGGTAAAATTAAATCATTTGAGGATCTGAAACATGAATTTAACCTGAGCAATCAGGATTTTTTCACCTTTCTCCAAGCTAGACACTATACTTCACAATTAGTAAATAAGTTTCCGTGGAAATGGTCCTGGGGAAGATTGGAGAATTGGGTGGCTCTAACTAGGGCAGGTCTGTTCTCCATTTCACCCTGGTATACTCTTATGATCTCATATAAAGGAAATATGAATTTAGAGAGGATAGCTCATAAATGGGCAACCCTCATCAATACCGATATAGATAGTGACTCACATGTGGCTAGATCTATAAGATCAGCAAATGATGCTACAATTGCAGAAACTTGGAGGGAGTCTCATATAAAGTTATTATATCAAACTTATTTCACTCCTGACAGAGGTTACAGATGGTACAATCTAAATTTTAATAAATGCCCAAAATGTAGTCTGCCGGCAGCGGATTTAATCCACATGATATGGAATTGCCCTAGACTTAAACAATTCTGGGGTAAAATCGAGTATCTGTTAATAAAAATAATGAAGGTTACACATCTCAAAATCTCGCTACCCAGGATTATTTTTCTGTCAAATAACAATAGGGACTTCACTGACTCCAAAATAGTAAACTTAACTATCTTAGCAGCTAGAAATTTAATCTTTAGGAACTGGAAGAATAAGTTTATCCCAACAATAGCTGAGCTTAGAAATTACCTAAAAAAAACAATGCTTAATTGAACAAAAAGCAACAGATTTATCCTCAGAACGAGAAATAATAGCTTTTTTCAGCAAATGGGCGAAATTTATCAAAATATTTCCATCCCCTGAAATAGATCACTTAATCTATCCATTCAGAAATTCTGAATTGGTGTTGCTGGATGCTTGGTAGGGGGGGACTGGGGTTGGAGGGGGGGGGGGGGGATAGGAGAATTGTTACTTTTATTTTTAATTAAATCCTTTTTTTTTTTGTGTGTTATTATTTTTGGCTTTGTTGTTGTTTTTCGTATGGTAGGGTCGTTTAAACTATTTTCTAACGGATTGGTATCATGGTTGGTTTAGTAATTAATAAACTGTAATTATTAATTAACAGAGTTAACTAAAATAAAAAAAAAATGCATATAAAACTGCTCTGGTTAAGGATAACTTTTGAGAGAAGAATAGAAATTGATTTTTTATAATTTAGAGCTTTAAGAGAACAGGAAGATGTAAATACTGTATGGATTAATTGCTGACAATATTCCTCTCTGGGAAAAATCGACGTAAAATTGTTTGCTTGTCTAACATAATCCATTCTTGTAGATTTTTACTCTGGTTGATTAGCAATTAACTAACCGTAACTATAATTACTGAGTCAACTGAAATATAAAATGTACATAATTCATCCTGATTAAGGATGATTGCTGAGGAAAAGTGATTAATTGTAATTTTGAGCTTTAGTTAATTCAAGATGAGTTAGATATAAAACCACATGTATGTGAAAAACTATAGACAATGTTCTTCCTTGGGAAAATTGATGTAATGCTGATGTAAAATAAAAATTATATTGGAAAAAAAAAAAATTGCATGCTCCATCTGAATCACAAAAGAAAGAATTTGAGTTCAGCGTCCCTTTAAGTCTAAAGTAATATAAAATACAAAGTGTAAATGCAGCAGAACTCCCATGTGATGCAGCGCTGTATTAAACTGGGCTTATCTCTCCTTCACATACAGAACTACAGGGAACACCCCTTGGAGAAGTATAGCAACATCTGTCTTTTTAGACTCTCACTAGGGATCTCACAGTTCTGGGGAATCATTTTATATCCTCTCGTCTGAGCGGAGAGGTTTATATTATCAGGCCCTCAATTTGTGGAAGATATTCCAGTTAAACAACTCATCTTGATTTTCAAACACTATGCAGTCTCCAGGGGCTTCTCCTGTTCCACAGACTATTTTAGAATCTATTTCCATTTTCTTCCTAACTCCCTACTTTAAAAGGATGTTTCCACTGCCCCCTTCTGATGTGAAGCTTTGGGAGTTTCTAAAGTAGTTTAGAAATTTCTACTTTAGTTAAGGTAATGCTATTCATTAGAGGGTAGTTATTCTCTCTGAGATCCACTGGATAATAGATTAAAATCTTTTCAATTACAGGTTTCTATGTTCATTCTGCTAATAGGCATTTCATATGTAAGGCAGTTGCTTCTCTTTGGTGTGATGTTTTTCCACCATATGTCAGAAGAGTTTTCAGTTAATGATCTTCTAGTTCATCTAATAATTCCAAAATTATCTGTGGTGTTATCGTAGATATTATTCCTATTACCACAAAAAATTGGGTCCTGATTCTTCTTACTAGAGGAATATTATGGTTAAAGTCTTGATCTGCAGACATGGTCTCCAGGGCTCTTCTCCTTCTTTTTTTTTTTTTTTTTTTTTTTTTTCTTTCTTTCTTTCAAGGAAAGATTTGTTTTACCCAGGGCTAGACGCTATAATCTCTTCAGTTACTGGAGAAAAGGGTGCAAGGTTAAAATATGCATGGAAAAACAGCAGGTTTGTTGAATGTTTTCGTTCCTCTTGTCAGTTAAGGAACAAAAGGATCATTTTCCTCCATTCAAGTCAGACTTTTCCAGTGCTGCCTGGAAGTCGATTTCCAACTGGCATAAGTTCAAGCACTCCAAAAAAAAAAAAAGTGTTCTCCTTCCTTTAAGTCAACATGAAGGTGCGGTCCCTGATCCATACCTATTTCTGGGGAGATTTAAACTTTTTCACAAAATTAAGCTTCAGTGATTCAGGTTCCCTGAGTTTTGAACATTGTGTCTCAGGGTTACAAAATAGAATTTAAATTGAAACCTACTGGGGGCATTTTTCTTTTGTTCCAGTTACTGAAAGATCCCGTGAAGGTAAATACCTACTTTCAAGCTGTTTTCGGTCTTAAACTTATGGGTGTGATTAGTTCTTTTTTTCTATTCTGGATCAGGGTTAAGATTTTTATTCCAACCTTTTTTTACCAAATGAGAGAACTTTCAGGCCTATTCTGGATTTCAGAACTTTAAATAAGTTTCTCAGGTTTACTACTTTAAAAATTGGAAACCATTCAGACTATTTTAACTCTTTCCATGAGGAAGTATTCGAGCAGATTGAGGTACTAGGTTCTCCACGTATTCCTTATAGCCTCTTTATTAATTCAGAAACTTTCCAGATATTGTGCAAGATCCAGGGATCCACAAGCAGAAGTTGTGGATGCTCTAGCATATATTTAGTCTGTTTCATCTAGCATATATATATCCTCAAACTATCCTTCTTCCCAGAGTAATAGATCGTATAAGGCTTGAGCACTCTTCAGTATTGCTGCAGCTTGGCCACAGAACTTGGTATGCAGATCTGGTGCAGTCTTAATCCTTGGTCTCTTTCTGTGTCACAACCTCTTCTATGTAAGGTCCCTTTTCCAGGCCTATATATTTTTACAGCTTATAGGTTATTAACTTAATCTTAAAACAAAGAGTTTTCTCAGACGTAGTAGTAGAAACTCATTTTCAAGCAAGATATTTTATCATATGGAAATGATTGTCAGATATGGAAAGTGCTTCTTGCTTAGTGTAACAAAAATACTTTTTGTTCGCTCTCAGAATTCCAAGAATTCTTGAGTTTCTACAGGATGGATTAGAGAGGTGCTTGTTTGCAAGTTCTTTTGAAGGGTCACATTTTAAAAAAAAAACCTTTAAATTTTTATTTAAAGGGACAGTCAAAACCAGACGTTTTGTTATTTTAAAAGATAGATACCTTTTGTTACCCATTCCCTAGTTTTGCATAACCAACACAGTTATATAAATACACTTTTTACCTCTGTGATTACCTTGTATCTAAACCTCTGAAAACTGCCCCCTTATTTCAGTTCTTTTGACAGACATGCATTATAGCCAATCAGAGCTGGCTCACTGGAACTCCACATACGTGAGCACAGTGTTATCTATATGACACACATGAACTAACACCGTCTAGTGGTGAAAAACTGTCAAAATGCCCTGAGAGAAGAAGCAGCCTTCAAGGGCTTAGAAATTAGCATATGAACCTCCTAGGTTTAGCTTTCAACTAAGAATTTCAAGAGAACAAAGCAAAATTGGTGATAAAAGTAAAATAGAAAATTTGTTTAAAATTACATTCTCTATCTGAATAATTTAAGTTTATTTTGGACAAGACTGTCCCTTCCCCAGTTTTGCATAACAAACAGTTATAATAATTCACGTTTACATCTGTAATTACCTTGTATCTAAGCCTCTGCAGGCTGCCCCCTTATTTCAGTTCTTTTGACAGACTTGCTTTTTAGCCAATCAGTGCTCTTTCCTCGGTAAATTCACGTGCATGAGCTCAATGTTATCTATATAAAACACATGAACTAACGCCCTCTAGTGGTGAAAAACTGTCAAAATGCATTTAGATTAGAGGCGGCCTTCAAGGTCTAAGAAATTAGCATATGAACCTCCTAGGTTTAGCTTTCAACTAAGAATACCAAGAGAAAAAAGGTTTTTTTTTTGGACTTGACTGTCCCTTTAATAGAAATGTTGGCACTCTTTCAGATATTTTGGTCTTTGCTCGGATGTTAGCCAAAATAAGACCAGTCGTCCACACCATTTTTTTCCTCCTTGGAACCTTAACTTGGTTTAAAGGTTGTACATGCTTCTCCATTTGAATCTATGCATGACTTAGACATTCGGCTTCAGCGTCTTGGAATGTATTGTCCTTTTTTCGCAGTTTCTTCCACCACAAGAGTTTCTTGTAAAATGTGGAGGCTCTAGAGTATAATATACACAACTGTGGTGTTCTTGTTACATTTGCCTCATTAAAAAAGTAAAACAAAAAATATTTTTTTTATTCTAAGGCTAATCATTCATTTGAATATATTACTATGCCTAGCATGTATTTACTGTTTAATATCCTTTTCGAATTCTGTGTGAAACCTTCAGCTGAGTCACTAAATTGTCACCTTACAACCTGCTTGAAAATATATATTTCTGCATAAAAGGAATTCTACAGCAATTATTTTTTTTTGTCATAAAACAATTATGCTCACTCATTGACCGCTAGCTCTGACTTCTAGAAATGTGAGAACAGTTTACTTATGATTAAGGCATTGAGAGAGCAAAAACACATCAGACTTGTTCCACCTTTTAACCCTGAAACATATTTGTTTAGATTCTTCATGTTTTTTACATTTTTTTATAGTATTTTTTTTTCTTTACTAAAGCAAGGGAAATTATTATTATTATTATTTTTTTATTTACCTAAATAGTAATTAAAAGCATTGTATATATTGGGCATACATCCTCTCCTTCACACATTGCACAGTAATATGTTATGCACTACAACCACACTCAAGCTGTATCTCACATTTACAGGTCTCATTTTCCTTTAGTATATAATATCACATAATTTGGACACTAAACTGTAGTTTGATATTACAATTAAAAATGGGATTATTTAAAAATATTAGGAGCCTGAAGCCCATTCAATCAAATTTTGACCATCACCCATAAATATTTAGTTGCTTCTGGCAGATAAACCTAAAAGCAACTAAGTCCTGTTTCTGTACTCATCTTTTCTTGAAATAGTTTAGTAACTCTACAAAGTGAAACAGGGTCTATTCCAATGACAGTGAATTTGTACTGCAAAAAAAAAAATCAGCTCCACTGGGCATATATGCCATATAAGGGCTATTGGTTTGTTAGTGGCGCCTTGGGCTGACTGCCTTTGGAACAAGTGTTTGTGTCTTTGATATATAGAATTTATATGCTTATTAGCACTTAGTGGTAACCGTTGCTGGTTCTATAGAGGTATGCTCTAATAGCGCTATTAGAGCATACCTCTATAGAACCAGCACACAAAAAAGAAAGAAGTTTGTATAAAATCATTAGTAGCTTGAATATAAAACTAAAACAAACCACGTCCAAATTATGAAGTAAGCGTTCCTTCGAAGAAGAAGGATTAGGACACAAAGAAGGGACCACTATCTCTTGATTGATATTGCGGTCTGAGATAACCTTAGGGAGAAACCCTAACTTAGTACGTAAGACAGCCTTATCCGAATGGAGCACCAGATAAGGAGGCTCACACTGTAAGGTGGGAATCTCAGATACTCTGCGCGCCAAAGCAATAGCCAGTAGAAAGAGAACTTTCCAGGACAACAATTTAATATCAATTTCATGCATAGGCTCAAACGGAGCCCGTTGCAAAAGTTTAAGAACCAGATTCAGACTCCAAGGGGGAGCCAAAGATCTGAACACAGGTCTGATCCCTAATCAAAGCCCTAGCAAAAGACTGAACATCTGAAAGCTCAGAGATCCTCTTGTGCAGTAAAACAGGCAAGGCCGAAATCTGTCCCCTCAGGGAACTGGCTGAAAGACCCTTCTCCAGACCATCCTGGAGAAACATCAGAATCCTGGCAACCTTAAAGGGACACTGAACCCAAATTTTTTCTTTTGTGATTCAGATAGAGCATGCAATTTTAAGCAACTTTTTAATTTACTCCTATTATCACATTTTCTTTATTCTCTTGGTGTCTTTATTTAAAATGAAAGAATGTAAGTTTAGATGCCGGCCCATTTTTGGTGAACAACTTGGGTTGTCCTTGCTGATTGGTGGAATAATGCATCCACCAATAAAAAAGTTCTATCCAGAGTTCTGAACCAAGAAAAAAGCTTAGATGCCTTCTTTTTCAAATAAAGATAGCAAGAGAACGAAGAAAATTGATAATAGGAGTAAATTAGAAAGTCGCTTAAAATTGCATGCTCTATCTGAATCATGAAAGAAAGAATTTGGGTTCAGTGTCCCTTTAACTTTATGCCAATTGCCAAGGAAACCCACGCTCTTCACACCAGAATAAGTAGGTTCTCCACACCTTATGATAGATGCAGCGAGTAACTGGCTTACGAACTTGGATGAGAGTATTAAAAACTCTCTCAGAAAAACCTCTCTTGGCTAGGACTAAGCGTTCAATCTCCACGCAGTCAGCCTCAGAGAATCTAGATTTTGTTGAACAAAAGGACCTTGTTCCAGCAGATCCCTGCGACAAGGTAACTTCCATTGGGGAGAAGATGACACCCTCACTAGGTCCACAAACCACGTCCTTCACTGCCATGATGGAGCAATCAGTATTACTGACACCTGCTCCTGCTTGATGCGGGCCACTACCCGAGGAAGGAGTGGTGATGGTGGAAAAAGGTAGATTAGATTGAACCTCTAATGCATCTATTAGCTCCGCCTGAGGGTCCGTGGACCTCGACCCATATCTGGGTACTTTGGTATTGAGACAAGACGCCATGAGATCTATCTCTGGCGTCCCCCAACTGTAGCTTATCTCCACAAACACTTCGGGGTGGAGAGACCATTCCCCCGGATGAAAAGATTGTCTGCTGAGAAAATCTGCTTCCCAGTTGTTCACATCTAAAATGTGGATCACTGACAGCGAACAGCTGTGGGCCTCCGCCCACTCCAGAATCTGAGATACTTCCCTCTTGCTAGGCAGCTTCTCGTTCCCCCCCTGATGGTTGATGTAAGCCACCAAGGTTATATTGTCTGACTGGAATCTGATAAACCGGGACGAACCCAGAAGAGGCCAAGCCTTCAGAGCATTGTAGATTGCTCGAAGCTCCAAAATGTTGATCGGGGGGGAGTGTTCCTTCTGAGACCACAGGCCCTGTGCCTTTTTGGCACCCCAAACAGCTCCCCATCCTGAGAGGCTTGCGTCCGTAGTCACAATCTCCAAGGATGGTCTGAGAAAGGATGTCCCTCGGGACATATGATCTGGACAGAGCCACCATGAGAGTGATTCTCTCAACCGGTTGTCCAGGGAAATCTGTTGAAACAGATCCGAATGATCGCCGTTCCACTGCCTCAGCATGCACAACTGTAGCGGCCTGAGACGGAACCTAGCAAAAAGGAATCATGTTCATGCTGGACACCATGAGACCAATTACCTCCATACACTGAGCCACAGATGGCCTTAAGGAGGTCCGGAGAGCAAGACATGCCAAAGCTAGCTTGCACCGTCTCTGGTCGGTTAGAAATATCCTCATGGATATTGAATTTATTATAGTACCCAGGAATTGTACCCTGGTGCTTGGAATGAGAGAACTCTTCTCTAAGTTTATCTTCCATCCATGTGATCGAAAAAAAGAGAGAAGAGATACCGAATGGTCCTCTGCTAGCCTAAAGGATGGTGCTTGAACCAGAATGTCGTCCAAGTAAGGAGCTACTGCTATATCTTGGGTTCTGGCGACGGCCAGGAGAGCTTCTAGAACCTTTGTAAAGATTCTTGGGGCCGTAGCTAGACCAAACGGAAGTGCAATGAACTGGAAGTGCTAATCCAGGAACACAAACCTTAGGAACTGGAAGTGGTCTCTGTGGATTGGAACGTGAAGGTAGGTATCCTTCAGATCTATAGTGGTCATGAACTGTCCTTCCTGAACTAGAGGAAGAATGGACCTCATTGTCTCCATCTTGAATGATGGGACATTTATAAATTTGTTTAAGCACTTTAGGTCCAGAATTGGGCGGAAAGTTCCCTCTTTCTTTGGGACCACAAACAGGTTTGAGTAGTATCCCAAACCTCTTTCTGTGATAGGAACCGGGACAATGACCCCCAAGAAGGACAGATCCTGCACGCACCCCAGAAAGGCTTCCCTCTTTTCGGGTTTTAAAGAGAGGCTTGAGAGGACAAATCTACCCTTGGGTGGATGAGCTTTGAAACCTATCTTGTATATCTGAGCTATGACCTCCAGGACCCACGGATCCTGCACGTCCCTGGATCAAGCATCTGAAAACAGAGACCGTCTGCCCCCTACACGATCCGGCTTTGGATCGGGGGCCGCCCCTTCATGCCGAATTTTTCTCGGCGGGCTTCTTGTTCTGCTTGGATTTATTCCAGGATTGAGCCAGCTTCCAAGTGCTTTTGGTTTGCTTGGGCTTAGAGGAGGACTACTGACGTTGGGACTTTTCAGAACGAAAGGAACGAAAATTAGACCCTTGTCCCTTAGATTTGTTCTTTTTATCCTGCGGTAGGAAGGCACCCTTGCCCCCTGTAACCGTGGAGATAATAGAGTCCAGGCCTGGACCAAATAAAATGTTTCCCTTAAAAGGGAGTGAAAGTAGTCTAGACTTAGACGTCATGTCCGCAGACCAGGACTTCAGCCAGAGCGCCCGACGTGTCTGCACTGAGAAACCAGCGATCTTAGCATTCAGGCGACTAATCTGCATGTTTGCACCACATATAAAAGAATTAGCAATTCTCAAAGTCTTAATTCTGTCTTGGATAACGTAGAGGGGACCCTTCACCTCGATCAATTCCGTTAAGGAGTCGCACCAGTAGGCCGCAGCTCCAGCAACCGAGGCAACAGCTGCTGCCGGTTGAAATAAAAATCCCGTATGCTGAAACATTTTTCTGAGAAAATCTTTCTGAGAAAAATCTTTTTATCCATCGGCTCTCTGAAAGACGAGCTATCCTCAAGAGGGATAGTAGTACGCTTAGCTAAAGTGGAGATAGCACCATCCACCTTAGGGACGGAACCCCACAACTCCAGCTGAGAGTCCGGAACCAGGAATATTTTTTTAAAGGCAGACGAAGGGGAAAAGAAGATCCAATTCTTTTTATTTTTTATTCTACATAAAATATGAATTTATTATGCATGATAAAAAAATTGTGATGTACTTTCATTATTTTTCTGATTGGTTGTATTTTTTCACTGCCCCTAGATCAGTGGGTTGGTTTTTGTTTTTTGTTTTTTTGGGGGGGGTTGATTCTTTTATTAAACCAGTTCACAAGACATAAGAAAGAAAATTACATACATTTCACGTCCATAAAACAGATGACAAATTATGATATGTTAATACAGAAACAATAAGGCCTAGATTTAGAGTTCGGCGTTATCCGTAAAAACCAGCGTTAGAGGCTCCTAACGCGGGTTTCTTACGCACTCCGGTATTTAGAGTTTATTTACCGCCACTCAAAATACACCTAACGCTCACCTTTCTACCGCCACCTCAGACCCAGTAGTAAACATATACCGCAAAAAAAAACATCCACGAATCACAAAACAAATATTACACAAAGTACACTTACACTCATACAAACACAACACTATCTTTATTTTTCTTATTTTTTATTTTTTCGTTAAAATACAAAGGATTAAAGTTGCGAGATCTCTGGTGTTTGAAAAAAATCCACACAAATCCATTTTCCCATTGACTTACATGGACATACGGGAAAAGACCCTCATATACCTACATCTAACGAATAACATTATCACAAACATACACTCATCGATGCATACAAACAATATACACTACATGACATACACAAAATATTTATTTATTACAAAAAGAACACGATTTATTTACTTTTTCACACAAGATCATGACGTCACTCACTTTACGAGGAAAACCAGTCTTAGAAAAAAAAAATAGAAATCTTTGGAGCCTCCATTGACTTCTATTGGGAAGACGTGCTCGTGCACGCGAAACCCTCATTTCCCTAACGCACGCAAATAGCGTAGACTGAAAATCTCCAAATACCAGCGCTAGAAAATACATGATTTCATGCGTTAGACCCAGCTATGATAAATAGATCAAGAAATGACTATTTCCCTATGGTGGACTTATGTTTTTTAATATTAAATATTCACCACACCATAAATCTTTTTAACACTTTTAGATTACATCAACTACAAATCCCCATCACTAGTAACACATTATTATTTCAATAAAATTACATTTACAATTAAAATAAAATTCAATACACATTTGTGGATTCACAAACACTACACAATGGGAAACATCTCTCATTTACCTTTATTATTGCATTTCAGTTATTCAACTCATATGCTTGCAGCAACAGCATATCTACATATGCTTAACACATGATCAGTCATGGATGCACATACATTACGTTTAACATTCACTCATACATGTGCATTCAAATGATGGGGGAAAAACACATTACATTCTCTCTAGGAATCACAAAACACAACATATGGATTTTACTGTACTTTTAACATCATGATTCCATCACCAGAAACCATTAGGAATTACGTACAACACGAACATCATTACACCAGATTACAGATGTCACTTTATGGGAAGGAACAACAATGCCAGACCGCTATATAGAAGTCAGCATATGTGGGACACAATCACAATATATACGTACATGTACATAACACGCATCACCCATCACGCAACCACAAAGCACACATTTAGATTTTATTCAGCACACAATAACAATGTAGCACAATACAACAACACAATGAGGATTTCACAACTACATAGGCAGGTTAATAATATCATGACGTCATTACAAGATTCAACCATACACATCACAGATTCACCACTGTACCGCCCCTTTAGGAACTTTAACACTCAATACTACAATACAACATATACGTAAACCACACTTTTGAACAGCATTATTATGGAGATTTCAATGGGACAATTAAGAAATATTGTCAGATCGCAAATCAATTATATATACAATACTACAGATGGCAGCCGGAAGTTATTCAGTATTCGTGCAATTTTTATGGGACGCATACAATATTGTCAGATATAAAATCACTTATATATACAATACTACAGATGGCAGACGGGAAGTTCTGAATTATTATTGCCATTTGGAAGGGACGCATACAATATTGACAGCTCGGCAATCACTTATATATACAATACTACAGATGACAGCCGGAAGTTATTCAGTATTAGTGCCATTTTAATGGGACGCATACAATATTGACATCTCGGCAATCACTTATATATACAATACTACAGATGACAGCCGGAAGTGCTTCAGTATTAGTGCGATTTGAATGGGACGCATACAATATTGCCAGCTCGGCAATCACTTATATATACAATACTACAGATGGCAGACGGGAAGTTCGGAATTATTATTGCGATTTTAAAAGGACGCATACAATATTGACTGCTCGGCAATCACTTATATATACAATACTACAGATGACAGCCGGAAGTTCTTCAGTATTAGTGCCATTTGAAAGGGACGCATACAATATTGACAGCTCGGCAATCACTTATATATACAATACTACAGATGGCAGACGGAAAGTTCGGAATTATTATTGCGATTTTAAAGGGACGCGTACAATATTGACATCTCGGCAATCACTTATATATACAATACTACAGATGGCAGCTGCTACTTTATCGTTTAAAAACAATATTGCAGCAACATTGATCGATCACATTCGATGCACATTATACACAACTATGCACTTTCATTCATGTTAGCCTGGACGTGTGCTTGTTACTATAAGATCGCGTTTAAGAAATATTGATTACGCATATGAACAAACATTACAAACATGCACTGTATGTGTGATATTTGACACTTTCACATTGAGAATCATTGTTTGAAACTAACATTTCAGCAAACAACAAATAAACGCCCACTGTGAAAGCATTCGCGCCGCTCACATACAAACAAGTGAATACAATTAGCAATCATTACAAACTCACTACCATTGGACTAATTGTACTATAAATCCCCCAAACAACATGGCCAATGCATCACTTGTGATCCACATCAGATCAAGTGCTTACCTTGTTACGCTGTTTTGAAAGATGGATGACGATGACATGGTAGACGCTGCTGGTGGTGCTATTGGCGAACTAGCTGTTGGTCGAATCAGGCAGCCTCGGCGGCTCAGACCGAGACGAAGGGGTCGTCTGGTTCGAGGTCCTCGTGTCTACAGGGTGAGACCCACCTTGGAAAACATGAGTGACTTTGAGGTTCGATCGCGAACAGCTCATTGGCCTTTACGAGCTTCTTAAACCTCATTTGGAGCCACGTATACAAATAAGGACTGCTGTTCCCCCCATGAGTAAGATGCTAAGCTGTCTATACGTCCTGGCCTCAGGGAGTTTTCAATCCGGAGAACTGTACATGCATGGCCTGGCTCAAGGTACATTCTCTGGGGTGTTTGATAACTTTCTGAACGCCATGGTACGTATCAGTAAGCAATACATAGGATTCCCACAGAATGATGGTGATTGGAGGCGCCTGAAGCGGGAATTCTTTGATATTGCTCAATTGCCCAATGTCTTGGGAGCCATTGATTGTACCCACATTGCGCTGCGTGCTCCAATTGATGACTTGCCCTTCAGAAATCGCAAACATTTTCATAGCCTCAACGTGCAGTATGTTTGTGACGCACGGATGAGGATTATGCATGTGTATGCGAATTTTGGAGGGGCTTGTCATGATGCCCGCATCCTCTCTCTGTCGTCCCTGTGGAGACAGTTTGAGGAAAGACAAATGCCCCCTGGTTATCTCGTTGGTGAGTATTTGTGCACAACATGGTTAATTATTTTGACAATTGCCCCTGTATTTTTTAACTGTTAGCGTCATGTTCAGCTATAGGATTAAATTTAACCATTTGTTATTTACCGACGCTAATGTCTAGTTTTATTGAAAAGCAGATATGTAGCATGTCTTACCTTAAGTGTTCAGATAGAGAATGCAATGTAACCATGTAGTTAGCATTTTACACAAGGTTTGGTTTAGGAGAAATACGCATATGTAGCATGTCTTAGATGAAATGGCAAGATATTATCTCATGCAATTTAACCCTGTCATTGTCTTTTTCCGCTAATGTCTAGTTTTATAGAAATGCAGATATGTAGCATGTCTTACCTTAAGTGTTCATATAGAGAATGCAATGTAACCATGTAGTTAGCATTTTACACAAGGTTTGGTTTAGGAGAAATATGCATATGTAGCATGTCTTAGATGAAATGGCAAGATATTATCTCATGCAATTTAACCCTGTCATTGTCTTTTTCCGCTAATGTCTAGTTTTATAGAAATGCAGATATGTAGCATGTCTTACCTTAAGTGTTCATATAGAGAATGCAATGTAACCATGTAGTTAGCATTTTACACAAGGTTTGGTTTAGGAGAAATACGCATATGTAGCATGTCTTAGATGAAATGGCAAGATATTATCTCATGCAATTTAACCCTGTCATTGTCTTTTTCTGCTAATGTCTAGTTTTATTGAAATGCAGATATGTAGCATGTCTTACCTTAAGTGTTCAGATAGAGAATGCAATGTAAACATGTAGTTAGCATTTTACACAAGGTTTGGTTTAGGAGAAATACGCATATGTAGCATGTCTTAGATGAAATGGCAAGATATTATCTCATGCAATTTAACCCTGTCATTGTCTTTTTCTGCTAATGTCTAGTTTTATTGAAATGCAGATATGTAGCATGTCTTACCTTAAGTGTTCAGATAGAGAATGCAATGTAAACATGTAGTTAGCATTTTACACAAGGTTTGGTTTAGGAGAAATACGCATATGTAGCATGTCTTAGATGAAATGGCAAGATATTATCTCATGCAATTTAACCCTGTCATTGTCTTTTTCTGCTAATGTCTAGTTTTATTGAAATGCAGATATGTAGCATGTCTTACCTTAAGTGTTCAGATAGAGAATGCAATGTAAACATGTAGTTAGCATTTTACACAAGGTTTGGTTTAGGAGAAATACGCATATGTAGCATGTCTTAGATGAAAAGGCAAGATATTATCTCATGCAATTTAACCATGTCATTGTATTTTTCTGCTAATGTCTAGTTTTATTGAAATGCAGATATGTAGCATGTCTTACCTTAAGTGTTCAGATAGAGAATGCAATGTAACCATGTAGTTAGCATTTTACACAAGGTTTGGTTTAGGAGAAATACGCATATGTAGCATGTCTTAGATGAAATGGCAAGATACAGATTTATATATAAATTTTTTTATTTTTTTTTATGTTTCTGACAACTTTTAATATGGATTATGGTTGTTAAAAAATATATTTATACAACAATATACTAGTTTAAGTATTCTGTTTGAATTATGTTCTGTTCTAAATTTATAGGTGATTCTGGGTACATGAGCCGGCCTTGGCTCATTACCCCCTTGCGTAGCCCAACTGATGTGTCTGAGGAGCGCTACAATAGGGCTCATAAGAGAACCAGGGCGGTGGTTGAAAGGATGTTCGGGCTCCTGAAGATGAGATTCAGGTGCCTGGACCGTTCTGGAGGAGCACTCCAGTACAACCCAAAGAAGGTGGCTAAGATCGTTGTAGCCTGTAGCGTCCTGCATAATATTGCACAGCGGGCTGGGATGCTGCAGGCCGTCCCGGTGGACAGAGACCTCCTCAGAGATGAGGAGGATGATCCTGTTCTAGAGGGGGAATTCCAGGACGAGGGACTTGATGTCAGAGCAGACGTCATCAACCGCCACTTTAGACGGTAAATAATAGAAGTTACACTGGAGTATTTTCAATAGATGTGAACTCTAGGGAAATGACAAGTAGAGAATTGTGCAAACATGTTAGTATTGATCAAATGTTAGAATAATCTTTATTTCTCATAATATAGGTGATGCTCTGGGCATTGGGTCCTATAGCGAGTCTTTGCCACCTGGTTTTTAAAGAGGACATCAGATGGTAAGTAGAAATGTATGGACTGTTGCTGGCATGATTTGTACACAAATACATCATATGGCATACATTTTTAAAAATATAACTTTGTTTACACATTACTTAAAATGTACATAATCAGAAAGGGATACTCTAGAATGACTATGGTTCAATGTCACACAGAGGTTTGTTCTGCTCAATATGACTCATCTTCACACTTGATAGAAAATAACACAGGTTCATACACAGGCTTAGTAAGCTAGTGATAGATATTTATTATGAAATGGGGGGTGGGAGAGGGGTACAGAACTGATTCACACACTTGTATGAAATCTTTATATATAATTTCTTACATTAGGGAGATGACTTAATCTAAAGACTGAAAGGGAACAATTTGAAGCCTGACAGTGAAGATTTCCAAGACTGACAGTGGGGAAAAAGCCAAGATTGAAATTGAAGTATACCAATGGGATCATGTCTGGCATTATATTTCAATTCTGCTGACCTTGAAAACCATACAAATACATGTTCACATGGTAAGTGCAAACTATTTGATAGAATAAGGCTGTGGAGACATCCTATTGGAGACACTTAGATGATTTTCTATTTTGTAGATGGTATTTCCCAGTCCTCTATTTAATGAACTGATGAATAATACACCTATTGAAGATCAACTGTTTACCCCTGAATTGACTTTCAAAGACCATGCATTGTCCAGGTTGGTGTACCAATGCATGCTAGTGAAGACTGTAGAATATTAGTAGCTTACATCCATTAGTCATATTTAGTTCTTAATTAGATATTTAGGGATCACAATCAGACACTTAGATGATTTTACTTTTTTAGATGGTATTTCCCAGTCCTCTATTTAATGAACTGATGAATAAGACACCTATTGAAGATCAACTGTTTACCCCTGAATTGACTTTCAAAGACCATGCATTGTCCAGGTTGGTGTACCAATGCATGCTAGTGAAGACTGTAGAATATTAGTAGCTTACATCCATTAGTCATATTTAGTTCTTAATTAGATATTTAGGGATCACAATCAGACACTTAGATGATTTTACTTTTTTAGATGGTATTTCCCAGTCCTCTATTTAATGAACTGATGAATAAGACACCTATTGAAGATCAACTGTTTACCCCTGAATTGACTTTCAAAGACCATGCATTGTCCAGGTTGGTGTACCAATGCATGCTAGTGAAGACTGTAGAATATTAGTAGCTTACATCCATTAGTCATATTTAGTTCTTAATTAGATATTTAGGGATCACAATCAGACACTTAGATGATTTTACTTTTTTAGATGGTATTTCCCAGTCCTCTATTTAATGAACTGATGAATAAGACACCTATTGAAGATCAACTGTTTACCCCTGAATTGACTTTCAAAGACCATGCATTGTCCAGGTTGGTGTACCAATGCATGCTAGTGAAGACTGTAGAATATTAGTAGCTTACATCCATTAGTCATATTTAGTTCTTAATTAGATATTTAGGGATCACAATCAGACACTTAGATGATTTTACTTTTTTAGATGGTATTTCCCAGTCCTCTATTTAATGAACTGATGAATAAGACACCTATTGAAGATCAACTGTTTACCCCTGAATTGACTTTCAAAGACCATGCATTGTCCAGGTTGGTGTACCAATGCATGCTAGTGAAGACTGTTGAATATTAGTAGCTTACATCCATTAGTCATATTTAGTTCTTAATTAGATATTTAGGGATCACAATCAGACACTTAGATGATTTTACTTTTTTAGATGGTATTTCCCAGTCCTCTATTTAATGAACTGATGAATAAGACACCTATTGAAGATCAACTGTTTACCCCTGAATTGACTTTCAAAGACCATGCATTGTCCAGGTTGGTGTACCAATGCATGCTAGTGAAGACTGTTGAATATTAGTAGCTTACATCCATTAGTCATATTTAGTTCTTAATTAGATATTTAGGGATCACAATCAGACACTTAGATGATTTTACTTTTTTAGATGGTATTTCCCAGTCCTCTATTTAATGAACTGATGAATAAGACACCTATTGAAGATCAACTGTTTACCCCTGAATTGACTTTCAAAGACCATGCATTGTCCAGATTGGTGTACCAATGCATGCTAGTGAAGACTGTTGAATATTAGTAGCTTACATCCATTAGTCATATTTAGTTCTTAATTAGATATTTAGGGATCACAATCAGACACTTAGATGATTTTACTTTTTTAGATGGTATTTCCCAGTCCTCTATTTAATGAACTGATGAATAAGACACCTATTGAAGATCAACTGTTTACCCCTGAATTGACTTTCAAAGACCATGCATTGTCCAGGTTGGTGTACCAATGCATGCTAGTGAAGACTGTAGAATATTAGTAGCTTACATACATTAGTCATATTTAGTTCTTAATTAGATATTTAGGGATCACAATCAGAAAAAGGAATACATATTATAGTTGATATAGAGGTATTTGAATGGACATGAAATATTACATTTATGTTCAGCATACATATATTGTTTACATGTGATATACATTATTATGTATAATTTTAATTTCTGATATTTAAATATAATTTTTAATAAACAATATAATGGTGTATGTATTTCATTAATTTAAAATCAATGTAATGATTATCTTTAAAAAATGTTGATCAAAGTTAGAGCATAGACACCATATGATTTTAAATGTATTTTATGAATATTTTACAACGTGTGTATTAACTTTGTTCCATTTTTATTATTTGTCATTTCAGATTGGCATCTGATGACTTCCTGGAATATTTAATTATTTTCTATTAAATATATGTTTATTTTTAACAGATTCTAATATATATCAATATAATCTGTAAATAAATCAAACTTGGACTCCCATGACTGGTAGTTGGCTATTTGACAAGCACATGCATAAGAGAAAATAATGCATTAATAGTAGAAAATAAAAATCTTCAGAGAATATTAAAATATATCTTTTAACATTAATTGGGGAGTCATATTCTTCAATGCTTTTATATTGAAAAAGTATATATTAAAAATATTTAGGATATGTATTAATATTATGATTGTTTTAACATTTAATAAGGTGAAGTGGTTCAATTACATGAAAGTGACAGTGTTGTTGAATGTAAAAAGAATTGTATAAGATCATGTATCTTCCTTAGGTATCTCAAAACATTATTAGAAAATATTTTACAATTATTACATTTATAAATGGTAGGTCATTTAACTTGATATTTTTAAAACATTAGTTATTGGATGCCAGGTTAATCTATGTAATTTTCTAGTGGAGTCATTTAACTATACTTAGTAATATTATGTATTTATTACAATCTTACCTCTTGGGTTAGACATCAAATATCTATATAGAATGTAATTTCCCCTTTAGTTTATTTTGTCAATGTTAAATCAAAATACAATATGTTTGGGTCCTTAAAGGGGTCATTCAAAATGTATATTTTGTATACATTGTTACAAATATCATACAAGAATTTAAACATATTTAGAATGTACTATAGAATTACATTCAGTCTTTAAATATACTTGTTAAAATAAAAATAAATGCACATATCTTAGTCAATGATATAAGGCATCTATATGCAAACAACAATCAGCATCAAAATAGCCTATGTAGAGATGTATTTAATCCACGAATATATATAATTACAATATAATGATTGAATAACAAAACATATTAAGTTGGTCAAATATAAGATTATGATACAAAATGCATACATAACATATAGCTTAATGTCCCTCTACGCTGAAGGCTAAAAAAGACCTCATTTAATAAATATATTTCAGTCAGTGTGTAAAACAATCTAGAAGTTAATCTAAATTTGCTTTACTCATATGTTAGACTCATTTAGCAAAAGGAAGGTGCCTAGGTTTATGATATATTAAGCATTATTGTGAAATGTTTATTTAAAGGGACATGAACTCAAAATATACTTAAAGGTAGCCATTTAAAAAAACAATGATTTATACATTCTGAATGAGTATTCTATTGGAATCAACTTTAAAACTTGTCTCATATTATGAATGCTCATTGTGATGTTGCTATCATTACTTTAGAAATAAGGCAGTAAATAGCTAATTTATTTGCTTCAGTACTCTGGACAGAACTTGATTGTTTGGAATAATTGATGCAACAATCGTCAAGGACAACCCAGGTTTTTATTAAACAATTGTCCGTAATATAAAATATCATTATTGATTTGCAAAGAAACATAACAAGATAACTTAACATTTGATAATCGTATTAAATAATAAAGTTGATTAACATTTCATGCTCAATCACCAATGGTAAATTTGTTTGGACAGTGTCCCTTTAAGAGATTTAAAGAGTGTATTTACTTATCTTGCTATCTTGACATACTTTGCTTGAAAAGCATATCGAGATAGGCTCAGTAGATGAAGATTGGTGGATGCACAGAGATGCCTTATGTGATTGTCTCAACCATGTGCATTTAAATTTCTTCTGTTGAGGATATATAAATACTAAGAGAAAATGATTTACAGTTTAAAGTCTAAACAATCTTCTATCTCTACAGATCATTTGATACAATTGTTTGTTTGTAATGTCTCTTTAAAACTAAAGACGCCACTGCACAATAACATATATGAGCACTTCAGAGAAATACAAGCTCGAGGTTTATTTGCGAATAACAAAGCTGTAGTTTAACATTTATAAACAGATTATCCAAGTTACTGACATTCTAACCGGAATTTTAACATTAATAAATATTGCGTGGGAAACGCATCTTCAAACACCAGATTAGCATATTTAAACATTAGTGTAATGTCACGCAATAGCACACAATCAATGTGCATTATAAATACATTTAATAGAGCAATGTCAATACTTCACAATCAATTTATTTAAAGAACAATAAAGACATACAATATTAAATGTGTATTTGTATTAAAGAAACAGACCGTTATTAAACCGAGAAATGTCTACAACATTAATAATGTGACAGGATTAGATTTTAAAGAGTATTTAATCATTAATATTTCACGGATCCCGGATATTAAATCTGCGTCACACATATCCGCATGACAGGCCCATGAGTTACAAATAAGTCTACATGAAAAATGAAGTTACAGCACCACCAAGCGGTATGTGTAAGGAAGTTACTAAGATATGAAACATTAAGGAACGGCCAATCAGAGTTCATCACACAAACACAACTTGAGTCAGGATGGTCTCACAGACATTATAACAATATTTCAAACTTTTATCCAATCAGATGTACAGATAAATTGTCCCATGGTGCATCTCATGTTTACTTCACCATATAAAAGTCCATTACACGTTGCCATCTTTGTCAGTTCTCTAATGCCTGCAGGCAGTTTATATTATTATAATATATTTATTGGACAACCCAGCAGGCATGTCAGTTCCCAGGTTCACCAAGGAGGAGAGCGCTGCACTGGTCCACGCCGTCAAGGACTTTTATCCCCAGCTGTTTGGGAACAAGAGGAGCTCGACAGATGCGCCTGTTAAGAAGGCCCTCTGGGAGTCTATCACCAATGCGGTTAGATTGGTGTGTGACGTCCAGAGGACCCAGGATCAGATCATGAGGAGATTCGGAGATATGAGGTTGCGTTTATCGAAAAAAGTCAACCTCATAAGGGACTGGGTACAAGCCCGTAAAAGAGGGGGCCAAAGAAAGGCCCCGCGGAAACTGTACCTACTCCCTTATGAGGTGACTTTATGCGAGCTCCTCAATCTCCGGGTCCCCAAAAGATTTAGATCCTCGCCATCCTCGGCCTCCTCTTCTTCCCTCCCAGCTGCGGGATCTGAAAGTCCTGACGCGGGGGACAGGGCAGATGCTTCTCCGTCCGGTGGCTTGGGAGGAGCCGATAGAGAATCTGAACCAGGTAATTATCCAACTTCATATAATATTTATAATGTTAAAAATCAAAAATGTGTATTTAGTCAGATACTAAACCTATACAGATCTCACAACATACACTACATATGATGTTTAGATATCTGATTTTAGATTATTGACACATGAAATAGGAATGATGTTTCTTGCGCTCTACAGAATATGCGTCACAGAGCGGAAATGTAATTTCGCATCCACGTTAACATGGGTTTGCGGAAAGTGGCATTGCTTTATACATGTTGTTCAAATGACGGATGCGTAATTCCGCTTGGAATCATTGCGCAATGATCGCGAAAATGGCATTTCTCATCCACGTTAACATGGGTTTGCGGAAAGTGGCATTGCTTTATACATGTTGTTCAAATGACGGATGCGTAATTCCGCTTGGAATCATTGCGCAATGATCGCGAAAATGGCATTTCTCATCCACATTAACATGGGTTTGCGGAAAGTGGCATTGCTTTATACATGTTGTTAAAAATTAAATGGAAATTCTTAGATTAGTGAAGAATACAGTATTCTTATTTTAAATATTATATCTAATAAAAAACGAATAATACTAATAAATTATAACATATGGCCATCAATTGATGATTATGTAATAACAAGCAGATATTCTTAAAGATACAGTAAACAACACAACTGATTGAAAATAAGAGTCCAGGATATATTTATCATTAATTTAATTGCGGAAACTATTAACTCATGGGACTACCAAAGGATTAATATTTTTCTATTGATTTGTTATTAATGTAAATATTTTAAACATGGCATGATTAGTATTAATGATATGCAATCCGCATTTAATATATTACAGATATGGATGTGGCTGCTGGATCCTCAAGCCAGGGCTTGTCACAGTATGGTATGTCTCATTTTAATTGACATTTGTCTTAGAAACATGGAATGAACATTACATACTAAATACACATTGTTCAATATTTATATGTAATGTCTATTTAATAGATGAAAATTATATAATTATTCGGATATCCTTAAATAACATATTTGATTTTAATTGCATGCTCAATACCATTCATTACATCAACATATGGAGTAGATAATTCATTAACAAACAACAACATTGTGGAATCTATTTAATTTTAGATTAAAGGGATACTGAGCTACAATTATTAATATTGTCTTTCACATACAGTATGCAATATTAATAAACATAACATATAATACTATCATCATATGTGACATATTCTATTGCTAAATGTAGTTTAAAATAAAGAAAGTACGTTTATGTGCATCTAAATATTTGTTGACCAACCTGGGTTTATATTGATGATTGGTGGATACCTTCAACAAACAATATTTATTGAATCCAATATTCCTTATCTGCCTTTAAGATTAATATCGAACAACATTCTAATTATAATAGGAGTCAATGTTAAATCATTTTTTACAGTTTGAACATAGAAATCAATTATTTTAATTAATCATGTCAGTGTCCCTTTAAGACAAAATAGATTCATTCATCTTTACATTATTTTTATTAAAAACTATTGATATATAAATCTAATTATCTGTTGGAGTTACTTTATAGATATCTGCATACTCTAACAGCACCATGATTACATATTTGTAATAATCAAGTTTGTTATGTATTGTGATAAATATGTGTTGTGTCCTAAACAAGATTACTGTACATTGAAAAAATGGGTCGATGTGACACATGTTTGTTTAGATTTGTCAACAGATGCTCCTCAATATGTGGTTTGTGTGTATTCTTGTAACTTCTTAAGGACATATGACGGAATTATTCCGTCATAAAACAATTGAGCAAAGTGAAAGCCGTGTCCTTAAAGGGTTAAGAACATTGATCATTGGGTATATTTAGATATGCAATAGCAGCATCTGAGATGAATTTGATGTCTAATGTAGTCTGACATTAAACATATGTTCAATACAGATATGTTTACAGAATCCACTTGATTCAATCAAGCATTTTCTGGTGTAATGACTGCTCTATTCTTCACATTTTAAAGTTGATTAATGTTAAAATTCTAGACAGATGTGATTTAGTGATATCCAAAATGTGTTTAATAATATATATCTATATCATTCATAGAGAGAGTTGGTGTGGGAAGCCCACAGGAATCCAGCAGTGACATAGAGCCGCCTTTGCGGTCTCCTGGTAAGTCCATTGACTCATTTATATGTAATTGAAGGTGTATTGCTAATCAATATTATGATCATGATTCCGATGAAGCATAACATTATAAAAAATCATAGAATTTATCTTCTGATTATATATTTATTTTTTATATTGAGCGATTAATAATTTCTACTTTATTATTCTACACATTTGTTATTCATAAGATGTCTAACATATGTTTTTTTCAATTTGTTTTTTTGACAACAGTCATCAAGTGATACACACATGAGAAATCTTAAATGTTCTATGTACTATGCTTTTATGAATTTAACATTAAGACAAACAATACATTAATATTCTGATTTATTGACAATAACAAATCTATTGTCATTTGTATGCTCCATCAAAATGATGTAAATCATAACTTTGTGTGTGTATATCTTTAATGCAACATTGATGTGCGTATTTGAGCAACAGTAACATATGTTATAATATCTGATCTTAAGGTGTACACAACATGTTATGTTTTACAGAGATTGATGTCACATGTGGGATGGAGGAGGAAGAGGCTGCCTTGGAGTCTGATGGTATGTGAAATATATCTATCATGTTTCCAACATGTTTCTTTTTTTGAAATCATTTTATTGAAGACATTCAAAGTCTACAGCTTTTTCCCTTTAAAAAGGAATATTATTTGTCTGTTCAAATACACTACTGCCCCCTTTCTATATCAGGCAGCATGAAAATATGCTTGTATATATTTTTTTAAGAATATATAATTCATGCCATCATTATGTCACATGCATATTCCATGCCAAAACACAATAATAAGTTTCACATTGTACAGACAGTCATTGAGATTCATCTGAGTGCCTATATAGATACCATATCCTCATTTCAGAATAGTTTACAGATTCAAACACACTTCGAAGTATATTGAAAACATAATCAATTTGAAATGCGTTGATTTGATGTCAGGATGTATGAGATGTTAATATATTTCTTTTACATTTTCAGATGGATCCACCACTTCTGGTCATCTGGATTCCGCCCCTGCCCAGTCACAGACCCCTCCCCGTGCACACACCCCTGACCATGGCCACACCTCTGCACACACCCAGAGCCCTTCCCATCACCAAACTCATGACCATGCCCCGACCACTGCCAGCCCTTCCCATATTTCATATCCTGTCCCTCCCAAAAAACGCCCAGACACCCCCCTTCGCCGCTCTCCCCGTATTCTGGCCCGTACAGCTGCCCAGACCCAAACTCCCCACTCCCCAGCTGTACGGCCTACCCTGGAGCAGCAGCTCACCACTCCCCAAGCCATTCCCATCCCTCCCCAAGCCAATCCCATCCCTCCCCAAGCCAATCCCATCCCTCCCCCCTGTTTAAACCTTCATTGTCCTGGGTGTCAGATTGTCCTTCCCAGGCACAGCTGTAAGTATCATTCTAAATACACTTTATAAGATACTTAAAGGTACAGTGAAGTTAAATTGGTTAAATTGTGATTCAAATCCAGCATGCAATGTTAAGCCAATGTATAATAGAATACTCTTATGAATTATTCGTCATTCTCTTTATATATTTATGGAAAACAACTTATTCCTATAATTAGTTTAAACAATAAAATAAATGTGGCCATCATTTCTTTATTGTTGGATGAATGTATCCATCAACCAGCATGCACAAACAAAGTTCATCAACAAATATTGGCTTACATAAAAACCAACATTCTTGCATTCAAAATATAGCTTGACAATTAAAACATATAATGAATATGTGTAATTTCTAAAGATTTGTCATGTCATGCTCTATCTGAATCAGTCCATTAAATATTTAGGTTCAGTGTCCCTTTAATTGGATATCACTACATATACCAAACACCACTACTTGGATCCAAAATTGTATGTCCAAATGTGGATACATTATCTCTTGTCTAACCCAGTGGGAATGTAATTTCTTCTGGTTGCTATGTTTACACAGCTTGTCCTCAATGCCAAAATGTTTAAGGATAGGTGTGCCTACCACAGTCTAAATTGAATTTTTAAATTGCTGATGTAAGTACAATGTAAATCCTTTAACAAGATTTGATACACTCAAGCTGTATAAGTGGATCATCTAAAACCAATTAAAGGGGACAACATGTTTGAGTAACATGAGCCTTTAATGATTTCTGTCTGTCTGAATAACCTAATTCATGTGTAAAGAATATATGAAAAATAATTGATGTAAATAATTATTTGTCTTTATGATGACAATGTATGTATTAAAATCTTTTATTCTGTTGTGTAATTATCCTTAATATTTAATTTTATTTTATTTTAGGCTGTGACTCAGCATGGCTCATGCTAGAAGGGATAGCAAGAGTAGAGCAGGCCGTGTTGAGGAACGCAGCTGTCCTGAGAGGGATGAACGACACCATGCAGGCCCAGCTCCGGATTCAGGACTTGACTCTGCGTGAAATTATGCAATTACGTTCAAGGCCTGAATCTGGAGCTGGACATGCACAGGACAATGAAGAGGATGACCAGTAAGTGGAGGATCTGGATATGCTCCATGGTGGCAGATAATAATCCTCCGTCCACATGTTGAATTTGTATTTATATTGTTGCCATTTGGCCTTTTTATCAGTTTTTTGTTGTGCCTGTTGCACTCTTTTACCTTGTCATGTGTCTCCAATGAGGCTATGCTGGCCCTTGGCAACTCTCTTCATGGACTGTGATGCACTGTGTTACCTTGCCATGTGTCTCCAATGGGGCTATGCTGGCCCTTGGCAACTCTCTTCATGGACTGTGATGCACTGTGTTACCTTGCCATGTGTCTCCAATGGGGCTATGCTGGCCCTTGGCAACTCTCTTCATGGACTGTGATGCACTGTGTTACCTTGCCATGTGTCTCCAATGGGGCTATGCTGGCCCTTGGCAACTCTCTTCATGGACTGTGATGCACTGTGTTACCTTGTCATGTGTCTCCAATGGGGCTATGCTGGCCCTTGGAAACTCTCTTCATGGACTGTGATGCACTGTGTTACCTTGCCATGTGTCTCCAATGGGGCTATGCTGGCCCTTGGCAACTCTCTTCATGGACTGTGATGCACTGTGTTACCTTGTCATGTGTCTCCAATGGGGCTATGCTGGCCCTTGTCAACTCTCTTCATGGACTGTGATGCACTGTGTTACCTTGCCATGTGTCTCCAATGGGGCTATGCTGGCCCTTGGCAACTCTCTTCATGGACTGTGATGCACTGTGTTACCTTGTCATGTGTCTCCAATGGGGCTATGCTGGCCCTTGGAAACTCTCTTCATGGACTGTGATGCACTGTGTTACCTTGCCATGTGTCTCCAATGGGGCTATGCTGGCCCTTGGCAACTCTCTTCATGGACTGTGATGCACTGTGTTACCTTGTCATGTGTCTCCAATGGGGCTATGCTGGCCCTTGGCAACTCTCTTCATGGACTGTGATGCACTGTGTTACCTTGTCATGTGTCTCCAATGGGGCTATGCTGGCCCTTGGCAACTCTCTTCATGGACTGTGATGCACTGTGTTACCTTACCATGTGTCTCCAATGGGGCTATGCTGGCCCTTGGCAACTCTCTTCATGGACTGTGATGCACTGTGTTACCTTGCCATGTGTCTCCAATGGGGCTATGCTGGCCCTTGGCAACTCTCTTCATGGACTGTGATGCACTGTGTTACCTTGTCATATGGCTCATATATTCCTTATTTTTACAAGATTATTTATAAACGTTGTGTATGTTTTCTTACATACTAATAAAATACATTTTATTTCACAAATCTTTGTCCTCATTCTTCCTGTTATTTTTTGCAAGCTCTAGTTTATGTTGTTTATCCTTAAAGGGACCTAACAAATATATTTGTTATAATGAAATCATATATGTAAGACAATAGTAAATGACTTTAAGATTAACATCTCCAATGTAATCTTATTATTTGTGTTTATATTATTTTCTCTTAGCTCTATCATTGCCTGATTATGATTAGCAGAGTAATTTCTTTATATATGTATATATATTTTTGTATTTGTGTATATATGTATATTTAAATGTTCAGATCCATGTGTGTATTTATAAACTCTGCATGAATTGATGCACCTTTACCAAATGATCTGAGTATTGATACAATGATATAATCCCTGTAAAGTGTTCATTTTATTTAAATAGTATTGACTATGTGTATGCTCTTTTTAAAAACAAAATAATGTCCCTTTAAGTGATGTTGATCACTATTGTAAATGAATGTATTTCCATTTGTAAAGCGTTTTTGTCCTTTTTACAAGAACAAGGACATATAGTTTTATTAATAAACAATCTTATTGTAATGTTGACAGCACCTGTATTTCATTTTCCAATCTATATTATTGTCAAAGTGTAACCAAATCAATCTCTGTGTGTAATGCAAATAATGTAGATGATGAATATTAGTTAACTAATATGTTAACAAAATACATCTCCTCCCATATATGGCTATAGGTAGGCTGACAATAATTAAACTTGAATAAATGACACGTTTAATCAATCCATGTATAACTATTGTTATTCAACAACAATCCAAACATATATTAAAACATCAATGGCATATGTATTTCTCATGTGTATCTTTTAAATGTTAAAGATATACACCATAGCTATAGTTCAAGGGACAGTCAAGTCCGAAAAGATGATTCATGATTTGGTGACATTCCTAGATAGCAATCTACACACATACTAGTTCCTAAAATATAAATACGTTTCTTAGTGATATGCCAAGATGTCACTGAGTCCTTGTATTGTCTGCGGTTTTTCAGCGATCTCGGATGCGCCATGTTGCTTAAGACGTCACCTGCCAGGCTGTCCAATGATTCCTTGTATTGACTGACGTTCTTACGTGATCAGGAATATGCCTTTTATTGGATTGCGTTTTGACGCGATCAAGGATGCGCCTTTTTTTTTTGGGCGTTCTTACGTGATCAATAATGTGCCTTTCATTGGATGGCGTTCTTACGTGATCAAGGAAGCGCCATGTTAAGACGGCACATGTAAAGGTAAAAAAACGTGTGATTGGATTGCGTAGTCCCGCAATATTTGTGCACGTTAAAAACGTTTGTGACTGCATGCAATTTTAAAAAGCTTGCGAATATGTATTATTTGCATCATGTTACATTGTTGACCCGTAGCTGATAAAGACCAACACATTCTCTTTTGCTGGATGTCTGGTTGAATCAACGAACGAAAGCAAAATGTTTTCATGCATAGGATATTTATAGGCAAGTGCAAATCTCTACAGTCCATGTTTAATATGTTTGTCAACAATGTTCCTTTTTCTGAAAAATTACTGTTGTGTTTAATGTTGAACATATCTAATTAATAAATATGCGCTATTGTGTTTGAATAAAGTAATCAATATGCATTTATCATATGCTAAATATATGATGCCGACTTCTTCTAAATGTAATTTCGTTGTATATTTTATGAAAGGTTCATTAGACACTCACATTATAAATAAAAATATTTGATTTTGTCTCTAGTTAGATAGTCCATTGTTTAACCAATAGGTTTATTTTGTCTTGTGTTGTAAGAAAATTTAAGTAATTTTCTTACTCCTCGCAAAGCCAATGAGTTTCATGTGAGTACCATCTCCAGCTTTGTCCAGTTTGTGTAAAGGGTCTTTTCATATGTTAATGATGGGGTATTGTGTTGTTTTACGGTTGTAATGGTGGTTCATCTATATTTTCAATATAGCTAACCCTATTTTATTTGCAAGTGTTTGAAGCTTTTTAATATTGATATCAGTATATGTTAACCTTGTTGTTTGTAGTAGTGTCTATTACATACAGTTATGTAAAAAATATAGGATACTGTCCCTTGAATGCAAATGTTGTTTTTTGTATCATGTATGAGATCCACATAGTTTAATCTTCAAATATATTTTTGTTAGCATATTTCCCCCCCCCACTCCTAAAAGGACTTTAAACCATATTCATTGTTAAAATAAAAATATTTACAATAAAATATTAACACAATAATGTCTCTTAAAGAAAATAGACTTTATTTAACACGTCAATATAAATGTGATTTTAAAAATTATTTTTTGACAAAGTACATGTAGATATACCAACAAGCTTAAAATATGTGTTAGCATATGTAATGTTGTTAAAGGGACAGTTTAGAAAAAAATTTTTTTTTACATTATTCGAAAAGTCAATTCTGTAATAACAAGGATATCAAATGTTTCTCAACAATTGAACATTTGTCTGGGTTTATTTAAATTTGCTATCTAAACCTATGAGGTTGGTGTGCTCATTTCTTAAATCTTGAAGAGTGCTTGTAATCATTATACAATTTGAGCACTAGAGGGCATTTGGATAGCATTTGTATATGTAAAACCTTGTGCTCATACAGCATATTATTGACCATGTATTGATCATTGATATCTAAAATGTTGTTATGTCAGAACAACAAATAAGTGGTCATTTTTCATAGTCATAGATACAAGGGTAAGCACATAAGTCACACATGTATTTCTCCATGTTTTGTTGTTTCAAACTTTATAATGCGTAATACAGTGTTTTCTTTGTAATCAATAATTTTCAGACTGTCCCTTTAAGCTGTGTTATTGGCATTCAAACAGTAATATGCCATCATGGATAATTGTTATGGTAATTTAGTTAGCGATTCGGGAAACAGTTTGGACATCACATCACAGAAACCAATCAATATCATGAACAAGGATAGGTATGTGATGATGTGGTTTTCACACACTTATAACCCACACTCTGCAAAGAATCTTCCTCCATGGACCCGGTCCCATAGAAGTCGATTATATACAGAGTGTGGTCCACAAGTGTATGAAAACCACATCATCACATACCTATCCATTACACAAAAAAAAAATTTGAAGATGGAAAAAAATACTTACTTCCTCTTCCTTCCCCTCTTCCCACGGGGCTGAGGCTCTGGGAGAGGCAACTGCCGACTCCGAAGAGTCCTCCTTGGAGCTGTTGTGGGAGGAGTGGAAGGAAGAGTACTGGGACGACCAAGGTGAGGAGTAGATGGCTGAGGAGGAGGAGAAGATGGATGAGGAGGAGAAGATGGCTGAGGAGGAGGAGGAGTAGATGGCTGAGGAGGAGGAGGAGTAGATGGCTGAGGAGGAGGATGAGATGGGCCGGCAGGAGGAGATGGCCCAGCAGCAAGAGGCCCAGCAACAAGAGGCCCAGCAACAGGAGGTAGACCAGCATGCGCCTCCCGGAAAAATGTGAACATTTCCTGATGAAGATTAAACATTCTTGTTTGTCCTTCTTGTATTCTATTCAGTATACTGATTATTTCATTTTGGCCTTGAATTATTTGATTCTGCCCATCAAGTATTCTGCGTCGTCCTTCTATGTTTTCTATCCGGGAGGTACGCATCTGGTCTATGTACTCCAGTAGAACCCGCACCTCCGCTATTTCTTCTTGTTGTGCCTGTTGAACCCGTGCACGGCGGGGTGCCCGTGCACGGCGGAGTGCGGGTCTTTGAGGGACCTCGGGTTCCGCGGGTTCCGCGGGTTCAGCGGGATCCTCCTGTGCTTCCGGGGCCTCTTCATCATCTCCCGTGCGCTGTTCGTCACGGGGGGCCTCTTCCCTCCGAAGTGGGAATTCCTCACCACCACTCTCATCCCGGGGAGATGCAGGAGGCTGTGCTGCCTCGTCCCCAGACTCTGTATATAAATAAAGAAAAAAAAAAATATATATATATATATTAGCATATTTGCAAATCAAGGTTTAAATGACTTAGCTTACGATACAATTACAAATGCAGAATCATTAATCCACTTTGAAATCTAACAAACAATCAATACGATTTCCGCTTTTTCTAAACCGTGTTTGTGATATCTGGTCAATGTGAATGTTTTTGCGTTTGTTTTCAGTCTGTTTAAATGCACACCTAACCTATAGCCTAGATACTGATGTAACCGCAAAGTAATAGAATGCGTGTAAACAGCGTAATAGCATTAATCTGATCCTTAACACATGAAACCCAATGTTTTATCTTTCATGATTTAGAAGCATACATTTAGTATCAACTTTCGAATGTACTTTTCTTATCTAATTAGCTTCATTCTCTGGATATTCTTTGCTGAAAAGCATATCTAAATATGCTTATAAGATGCTGATTGTTAGCTGAATATAGCTGCCTCCTGTGATTGTTTCACCGTGTGCATGGCTATTTCTTCATTAAAATATATCTCAAGAATGAATCAAATTAGGTAATATAAGTACATTTGAATGTTTTGTCAAATTGTATTCGCTACCTCAATCATGAAAGTAAATGTTTGCGTATAGTGTCCATTGAAATACATTCGTATGTGAAATTATTGTTCAATGAGCTTACCGTCAGATGAGAGTGGCAGGTTCCCGGTATCGATTCCTCCGATACCGACTACTTCCACCTCGGAGATGCTGGGCCGCAACATTTCCTCCCATCTGCAGTACTCCATTTCAAGGGCAGGGCCGCCACCGGTCCCTGCGGCATGTCGGGCCTCCAGGCTTAACTTTTTTTTAAGTTCAAGTTTACAGTCCCGGTACCGATGTTTGATAGAATCCATATCCCGGTTCCGGCCACCCACTGCATTGACTGCATTCCTAATCTCGTTCCAGAGCCTCCTCCTGTAAGTCGGGGTGGTCTTCTGGTGCTGCAGCATCCTATGCCTGGCCATATAGGCCTCTACGAGGGCCTCCTTCTCCTCCATCGTAAACCTCGCCTCCCTAGTCGCCTTGGCCTTCCCCTGTGACGATGCCCTCTGTTTCCCGGACTGTGAAGCCCTACTCTGACCGCCACTGGGCCCAGCCACTTGGTCATCTTGAACCAAGTGGCTGGGTCCACCCACCGCTTCCACCCCCGCTTCCTGCCCCCCTTCCTGCCCCCCTTCCTGCCCTGTTCCTCTCCCCCTCCCTCTACTCCCCCCTCTACCTGTCCCCTGCCTGGCCTCCATCTCCTCCCTAAACTAAACCCCAAATAATCAAACAAAAAGTGAGTGTGATGAAATGAAAGGGGGTCAAAATAAAGAACTAAAAAGACAAAAAAGGTGCTTAAAGTGTGAGGGATGTAAAAAAAACAAAGAGGGTAATGAGTATTTAAATAAACGAAAAGAATAAGACTAAAAGGAGGATATGTAAACTAAATGTAACTAGGGGATGGGTATGGGATGGGTATGGGGTATGGGATAAGAGTAAATGGGATGAAAGGGAATGGGACTACAAGGAATGGGGTATGGAGTGTAGTATGAGGGGGTAGGGGGTATGGAGTGTATGTAGTGTTATTGATAAGTGTATGTATGTATTGAATGTGTTTGCGTGTAAATGTGTTAAGTGTACAGATAAATCACTCGCTCGCTAACTAACACTACTTCTAATTCTCAATAACAAACACTCCCACTAACGCTCACTAACTACCACTAACTGACGCTCACACTAACAACTATCACTAATAACTCCCACTAACTCACTCACGCTCCCACTAACAGACTCTCTCCCACTCCCACTAACTCCCACTAACTCACTCACTCTCTCACGCTAACACTACCAACTGACTATCTCACGCTAACACTACCAACTGACTCTCTCACGCTAACACTAACTCACTCTCAAAAATTCGCAAACTCTCTATTCTTAAATCTCCAAAGACCCACCAGCAACACAGTCAAAGAAGCCATGCTTGTGTGGTGCTTATATACCCTGTGTAAATGTTTAATGATGTCCCAATTTCCATTGTAATTAGTGTTCAGGTGTGCTTTATTAGCAATTAATATTATTGCAATGTGTATTAGGTGTGTTAATTTGCGCATGCTCATTTAGAGTTGGTATTTGTGGAATGTGTAGAATGCGATGATGTCATAGTGTTCGTTTTCGCTTTCATTGTCCAAAAGTATTCTTTTTAAATGTGAATTTGCGATGGTGTGTTCTTCGTGAAGTGTTGTATATGTATGTTTTTCATAATATATAATGATATTGAATGCGATTTTGTTTCTAGTGTATGTATATATTTTTTAATCCTTGTTGTTATTGTGCGATTTTCCGCATCTTAAAGTATATGCGTATTCCCCGTATAAATAGTATTAAAACTTCCCCCGCTTGTGAATGTGTAATGCTTGTGTGCTTTGTTGATTGATTGTTGTTGTGACATTTGCGGCGTGTTATTGTTGTGCATGATGTGGTATGCGGCATATGACCGAGCTGTGCGTATTCTCGCGAGATCGAGTGTTAGGTTAAAAGAGGCAATTTATTTGCTTTCCCATTGATCTCTATGGGAGACTGTCTAACGCGGGCAGGATTACGCGTGTGACATACACGCGTTAGGAGCATCGTTAGATGGTCTTATATTAACTCTAAATACCGGAGTCAAACAATGACGTGCGTTAGACATAAACACGCGTGGCGTTAACAGCCCATCTACCGCCGAACTCTAAATCTAGCCGCTAGTAAATACATAAACCACCAAAAAAAAAGTGTAAACCACATCTTCCAAGAATTAATTTCAATTAATTTTTTATACATAACCATAAATGATAAATAAATCACTCCATCCCTCTATAACATTACTCGCTTTAACACAGTCTTCAGATTATTATGTTACTGATGAAGCTGGTATCCAAGAAAGAGGAAACAGCCCAGTTTTAGGAGCTGATATAAATGGTTTGGCATTGAATAATGGCGATAATAACTGTTTTTGAATCACCAATGTTAGAGTTTTGATAAATGGTAACCATTTGTACAAAAATTCCTGGGTCTTATTATTATTTAATAAATTAATATTCTGAGTCTCAAAAGTAATATGTTGTAGGAGGATACTTGTAAAACTAGGTGGAGAAGTATCCTTCCACTTCTTCAATGTCATGTATCGCATTATCATTATTATTGTACAATAGCTATGGTAGTAGTTCGGTCAAATAATTGCCGAATCCGTCAGAAAAAAAATATATCTACCATTAATCTTGAAATGATCCGAAAAAAGTTTGTTGTACCAAAAATTTAATTTGGACCATAATTGTGATATTTTTGGACATTTCAAGAATATATGTAAAACATCTGCTTTATCTAGATGGCATTTAGAACAGTAAAAATCATTATTTGGAAAGAATTTTGCCAATTTAGAGGGAGAGAAATACACATTGTGAATCAGTTTGACATGTGATTCTTTCCAACCAATGGGAATTGTAAGTTTTTGTATTAACATAAAACTGTGTCTAATATTAATAGAGCCTATTGCTGGAAAATGCAATACCCAGAAAACTTGAATTTTATTTAAATATAACTGACCCTGTTTAGAAAGCAAAAATCATACAATAACGATATAGAACATTTGCCTATGGAAAATTTCCTGATGGATAGATTACTCTCGGACCATCGACACAGTAGCTTAATTTTCCAACTTTTTTAGAATTAATAAAATGACGTATCTGAAAATATGCGAACAGATCAATCCTAGATATTTGGAACATGCGAATAAGGCTATTAAACGATAGTAAATGTCCGGTAGGAGAGAACAATTGATGCAGATATATCAACCCCTTTTGGGACCATGATTTAAAAACTGCTTGTTGGATTCCTGGTATAAATTCTGGATTCCCACATATCGGAAGAAGGAAAGAGCATTTAAAATCTATTCCCAGGTTGGAACAGATCTTCTGCCATGCAATGATAACATTCTTTACAGTTATTAAATTTGTTAGAATACTAGGGAGATTCCCTATTGAACAGTGCAAAATTGCCTTGAGGGAGAATGGTGAGATTATTTCTGTTTCAAGTTCATTAGTGGTGAATTTACTAAGATTCGTTAGCCAGTCCATAGCGGTCCTGGCTAACATTACAAAATTGTACAGTTTAATATCTGGAAACACCAGCCCAGCATTCTCTTTTTTTTTTTTAGTAAGTTTTGCTATTGATATGCGGGCTTATTGCTTTTTCCATAAAAATTGTGAACAGATTGAATAGAATTTATTTATTTGCTGTTTATAAATAAAAAGTGGTAAATTCTGTAACAAATACAGAATTCGTGGAAATATAATTGTTTTAATCAAGGTGATTCTGGCTAACAAAGAAATTGGAAGATCTATCTAGTTTTTAAGATCTGAGAAAGATTTACTAAAAACCTGCGGAAAATTCATCTCATACCAAAATTTCGGATTCTTATGAAGTTGTATCCCCAAATATTTTATATGATCTGTTGCTTTAAAAGGATGATGTAAATAGCTATTTGGCTTCTTCATGATCCACATCAATTCGCTTTTTCCCAGATTGATCTTATAGCTTGAAATCGAGCTGAAGATAGTGAGCATGTCTAATAATAATGGTATAGATTTTTTTTAGTTTTCCAAGAAAACCAGTAAATCGCCAGCATACAATAATATTTTAATCTTCTCAGTACCAAATTTCATCCCTATCAATTCAGACTGAAGCCATATAGCGAGGGATTCTATAGATATATTGAACAATAACAGGGAAAGGGGACATCCTTGATGAGTCCCACGACCTAAAGAAATTCTAGCTGAAGGGTTACCATTAATCAATAGATAGGAATAGGGATTTGTATATAATTTCCGAATAAAACCTACAAAATTATCAATGAATCCAAACTGGAATAATGAATCTAGCAGTTGATTCCAAGAAATGGAGTCAAAAGCTTTCTCTGCTTCTAATGACAGCAGAGCCAGATCTGTGTCAAACATCTTTTTATTGGATTTGACTTCCACTTTACGCAAGTTTAAAGACATATTCCTTCCCTGTATGAAGCCCGTTTGATCAGGATGTATTATTTTATACAGAAATTTGTTTAACCTGTTCGCTAAAATAGACGTGAGGATTTTATAATCGGCGTTTAAAACAGAGATTGGCCTATAGGAAGTTGGCTCTTCAGCATCCTTGCCTTTTTTATGAATAAGAGTAATATTAGCTGCGGAAAAGTAGCTTGATATTGGCATATTAGTAATATAATATGAATTAAAGAGTTTAGTAAGTGTATACTTAATATCTTCAACTAAAATGTTATAAAACACTGCCGGAAGCTAATCTGGGCCTGCCGCCTTATTCAGTTTGGATTCACCGATAGCCTCACATATCTCATCTACTGAGAATGGTTTATTGATCAATTCAAGATCATTTTCTGAAACTTTGGGAGGTGAAATTTTGGACCAGAAGTTTGTTCTATTAGATAGATCTTCATCAACTTTTTTATACAAATTTTGATAAAATTTAAAAAATGCCTCCCTGATATTTTCATTTTCAGTATATCTATAACCCCTTCCTTAATTGCTGCTATATAGTTTTTACTCTTCCTATTCTTAGTTATTTTTGCTAAATATTTAGATGAGCATCCAATATACCCCTTATATCGATTGTTGATTTTCTTATCTTCCTCTAAACACTTTTGCTTTAAAAATAAGTTCCATTCGGTTCTAGCGTGGCAATATTTATCCCAGTTAAATTTAGATTTCTTTGATCTATATCGTAAACATGCATTCCTGAGCTGATTAGATAGCTGTAGTTTCCTAGCTTGCTGTTTTCTTTTTAAGTTAGACATATATGCTTTTATCTTTCCCCTCAAAACCGCTTTTGCCGTTTCCCAATATACTTCAATTTTATGTTGAAAGTTTTTTTATTGAAGTATTAATATACAACATAAAACACAACCATCATTTAGTGTAACATAATTCCCTGAGGCAGAAGACACATGTTCAGCTAGTTTTTAACACTTTCAAGGTGTTACGCATCAAACATCAATATGCATTAACATTTTTCATAAAAAACAAAGGAAGGAAAAGACCACACTAGCTCTAGCTAGTGGGGGAACAGGGTGAGGGGAGGGAACGGGTAACCTCCACCAATCCAGGGACACCAAACAATGATTCTTCATCTTGTCTTTACTTTATATTGAATTATGACACACAAGCAACCCAAATATCAAATTAATATTCACTTAATTTGCTCAGCTCTACTTATCCAGTAGTACCATATCTGGTTGGTTAAATCTCTGTTGTTTAGGATACCTGCCGTACATGTGATATGTGTGCTGAATTTTGTTATATATCTCTAACCATTGGGGGGCACCAATCTTCCAATACTTCGCAATACAAGTCCTAGTGACAGTACATAGAATTCTTATAAAGGTGTTAAGGTGTTTATGGAATCTCTCTATTTGCTCATGCAGCAGTGCTTGCTGAACTGTGAGGGTAATGTCCTCATCTAATAGCTGGCTAATAAGATCAGAAAGTAGTCCCCACACCCCCTGCACCTCGACACAGTCCCACCACATATGCTTGTAGGAACCTACTTCCCTGCAGCCCCTATAACATAAATTATTTCTTTGTGGGAACATATGTGAGGTCCTAATTGGTGTTAGATACCATCTAAATCAGTGTTTTTCAACCAGTGTGCCGTGGCACACTAGTGTGCCGTGAGAGATTCTCAGGTGTGCCGCAGCAGACTGACAACAGTGCGGGGGTGTTTGTGAATGAATGTCAATATGTCATGTATAGTTTGTAGGAGGCATGGCATGACAGCACAGTACAGTGTGTGTATGTGTGTATATATATATATATATATATATATATATATATATCAAAACAGGAAACAGCACTCTCTGGACTTAAGTTTTAAACAGATAGTTTAATCTGTAATGTTTCGGGGAATGCTCCCCTTCATCAGAGCTATGGACCACCCAGAATTGGGTACAAAAGAGGAAGAAACCTAGAGGACATTCTAATGAAAACTGATCCGACTGACAGCTACAACAAGGTCACACCAATTACCAAAAGAGGTTCCTACAAATGTCCAAGCTGTGTCACGTGCAACTCTATGCTGCAATGCAAGCAGTTCAGACATCCACACAATAATACAAGCTACAAGATTAAGCACTACCTTACGTGTACCACAAAATTTGTAGTATACATGTTGAATTGCAGCTGTGGCCTATTTTACATAGGTAAAACCTCAGATGACATGAAGAAAAGGATGGCTAACCATATGAGTGCCATTCGGATGGCAATTGATAAAGGGAAGAGTGATCAGCCGGTGGCCAGGCATTTAATGGAGAAGGGTCACTCTGTGGCTGACCTAAGATTCACGCTAATTGATCACGTACCCCCTCTTCCTCGGGGAGGGGATAGGGACACCCGTCTCCTACAGAAAGAGGCTGAGTGGATCTTCAAACTGGACACTATTCACCCCAGAGGTTTGAATATGGGAATAGACTGGCATTGTTTTTTATCATTTAATTTGACTGTATATATTTTTTATTTTTCTATTATTTATTTTTCTGAATGTACTGTGTTTTTCATCCTTTGTACTTGAGGTTTATGTGCAGGTTAACACCACATATTGTCCTTATACAGGCACCTATCCCATGGTTACCCTTTATGTGGAGTGTCTAGGGGGAATCAACTTGTTCCGTGGGTCTGGTTTATATTTCATATATATGGTACACACGATATTTGATCCACTCTTTTGTGACTTAGTTGTAGTAGCCAGAGGTCTGCGAAACATTGGGCTATATTTGCCTATATTTATACTTCTATACGCTACTTAGATTTGGAGTAGGGCCTGTCCTATTGGGCCAATCTAAATTATCTCCTGGGCTGAGCGCTTACACTACTTTGGCGGTAACGGTCTTTTTGCCTTTGTTTTCTTTTTTTCATTCAAGCTTAACTACTAGTCGTTGTGTCACCTTGTGTACTGAGTTACAAACTTTGCACATGAGGGTACGGGTCCCTGATTATTGTAGCAGGTTAGATATGGTTTATAAGTTTCTGGCCGCCCACATGTAGCACTGAACCTCCGTTATGGCCCCGGTGTGCTAGCTTATTACCCAGACTTATGGTTGCCCAGATACATGCATATTGATACAGGGTCCCCTACATATTGCCCAATGTTTACATTTTTCCAGCACCAATGTAGGGGCTTGTCTCCTACAGCCTATTAGAATCTTAGCTGGGCTCAATAGGGGCGGGCCGCTCCGGGCAGATACGCATGCGCACAACCTCTGATATTACGTTATGGACACTGCAGGGTGTAAGCGCAAGTGCGGTCCAGGGCTAGACGCGGACACACGGTATGACAAGTTTTGAATAGGCTACTGCACTACTGCTCCTTTATTACATACACACCGTATAGGTCATGTTAGACTTAGCCCGTGGGGTACACATAGGGATACTGAGGACCCCCTCACTAGGGGATTATGGCCCTTAGTTATTCACTAGAACAATTTCAACATTGTAGCTAACCTGTGTGATTTGTGATAGCTGATGTTTACACAAATGTTGCGGATCGTATATTATAATGAAATACTTTGACTATATGCTTTGAATTACGATAATAAGCGCATCTAAAAGTAGCTAACTGCTGAAGTTCACTTGATCTGATGTTTCTGACTTTGTTTATTAGTTTGTGTTGTTACCATTTATATGATACATTGTTACTAGATATTTGCCTGGATTCACTGATATGCAATATATGGACCAAATGTTGTGATTAGATGGCCATTTGCTAATTAACCATGAACTTAATAATCATGAATAGATTCCTAATTGGATTCTTTGATGTGATTGTTGCTTGATTCACATTATTTACTTTGCACTGTATGTTTGGTTGCCATGGCAACCAGTTTTTGGCGGTTTTTGCACAAAGGGGAGAGGTTTATGTATGCTTAAATGTTTGATTCACTTGTATGTTGTTGGTCTGATGAAGGGGAGCATTCCCCGAAACGTTACCGATTAAACTATCTGTTTAAAACTTAAGTCCAGAGAGTGCTGTTTCCTGTTTTGCTACATTTCATATACTCTAGCACCCTGGCCCTTGGAGAACTGTTTGTGAGAGTGCAACTGACTCTTTTTGCCTATATATATATATATATATATATATATATATATATATATATATATATATATATATATATATATATATATATATATATATAAAGGTAACAAAGGCAGAGTGCAGCAGACGAAATTGATTAAAAAGTCCAAACTTTAATACAAATAAGTTAAAAGTCCACAACATCCATGGGAACAGTGAGTGAGACACAGTCACTTGTGCAAAACGGCTGACATGTTTCGACCCTCAGGTCGTAATCATAGCTGTTTAAAGAAACACCTTACAACCTATTTAAGGGGGTAGGTTACATCTCATTGGTTAAAAGGTAATGAATTAAAAATTCAACAAGGTGTGTCAATAGGTAATTACATTTCCTGCTCATACAATTTAATTTAATTTAAAGTGCCCTATACAAAAAATACTCTATATTAAAGTGTAAATAAGTCACTGGATAAACCAGTTCAGGAAAATACATAGATAAATGAATTGACATTATATTAAATATTCATAGTATACATTATGTATCATATACAACACTATATTTGATGAATGCAGAAATACTTGAGTTTTAAGAATGGAAACTTAAGTGAACTGAATCACTAGATGACTATTGGAAATAGTAAGCTAAATATCAGTGCATGATAATAAACATCTTGTTTAAGAAAAGTATTTAGAGTAAACCATAAGGTAAATAAAGTATGAGAATATATTGGTTTACATAACAAAAATCTTTGTATACTTTTCCTGATTCATATATATAGCTCACTACAGTGTACATATGAGGATAGCAAAAATAGAAATAGCAAATGTGGTTCTTGCACAAAAGCGAATTGAAAATGAATGTGAATACGCTGCAGAAGAGGGAGATAACCATCGGACAAAAGCCCCAAAAAATGACTACTATTTCCAAAAATTGATTAAGTCATATTCAGAGTTAAGACCATTTGGCACCCTAGTTTGGAGCTTGAAAATCCAGTACATCTCCCTCTTCTGCAACAATTTCTCTCGGTCGAAACCTCTAGGGGGGCAGAAAACCCTTTCTATGGCTTGCCATCTCAGAGTACTAATGTTTTTGTCATGACAGCGGGCAAAATGTCTAACTCACCTGCCTGTATTGTAGACAGGTGGTTTCTGATTCAAACTTTTACCTCGTTAGTAGTGAGGCCTACATATTGTAGGTGGCACGATGTACAGGTGAGCAAGTATATCACATATGTAGTAGTACATTTCAAACAACTGGTGATTGGGAAAGTTTCCCCTGTAACCTCTGATCTGAATATGTTTGAAGCTGTGATATACTCACAAACCCGGCATTTTTGTCTGCACTTGTAAAGGCCCTTTTGTGTAAGCCACGAACTAGTTGGTTTGTCAAGTTCTGGTAATGATGATGGTGATAAAGTATTTGCTAGAGTACGTGTTCTCCGATAGGAACAGCGTAGTCCGTTTTTTACACATTTTTCCAGTTTGTCATCAGCGGACAAAAAGTTAAAATGTTTTTTAACGATACTGCATATCTCTTGATATTGAGCGCTGAACTCTGTGACAAATGTGATGCCCTGAGAATCAGTGTTAAATTTTCGGGATGTCATAGACTGTTCTTTAATTAGTTCATGTCTATCAATACTCTGAACTTGTCTCTTTGCTTTGTGTATGATTTTGTCAGGGTAGCCTCTTTGCTTGAGCCTTCTAGTAAGATCTTCAGATTGTTTACAAAACATGTCTTCCTGACTACAGTTTCTCTTCACTCTGACAAATTGTCCTTTGGCAACAGCGAAAGGGATATGGGTTGGGTGGCAGCTTTTGGCGTGTAACAACGCATTCCCAGCAATGGGTTTCCTATAGATGTTAATGATGATTTTTCCTTCTTTAGTACCAGTTAAGGTAATGTCCAAAAAATTAATTGAATTATTATGTAATTCAGAAGTAAATCTAATACCATAGGTATTGTCATTAAGGTTGGATATAAAGTTAGAAAAATCAACATCATCACCCAACCAGATGACCAGAAGGTCATCTATGTATCGCCCATAGTAATGGACGAAATGTCTGAAGGGATTACTATCTCCATAGATGTGGGACAGCTCCCACCAACCCATGAACAGGTTGGCATAGGAGGGGGCGAATTTCACCCCCATGGCTGTCCCACATCTCTGGAGATAGAATCTATCCTCGAATTTAAAATAGTTATGGGTCAGTAGATATTTAAGTAGACGTAAGATATACATCTGAAAGTCATGGGTAAAATTAGAGTGATGTTTCAGAAAGTATGCTATCGCTTCCAAACCCTCTTTGTGGGGGATGGACGAGTATAGGGCAACAACATCAATCGATGCCCATCTGAATACATCATATTTCCAATCTGTGCCTTCCAATATCTCAATTACATGTTTGGTGTCCCGAAGGTAACCAAACAAAGGGGGCTAGTTATCAAAGCGTCTAATATGCAGCATTCGCGACGTCAAGTACGCTCGCCATAGTTCGACATACATCGCCGTCGCGGACCGTAATTACGTTCGCCATAGTTATCAAAAAACACGTCCAAAATATGCGCGTCAAGTACGGTGCGAAGAGAAGCGGACTCTTGTGATCGAAGTCTGAGCGATTCGAGCTTTTCCCAACTTTATTTATATGTCCTGTAAATTCAATGAACAGAGCATCTACTTTTTCAGCAGATGATATATATAGATATATATATAGATATATATATAGATATATATAGATATCTAAATATATATATTTATTTTTATTTGTATATTTATCGATATCTATATCCATATCTATGTACATATATATATATATTTTTGGCAATTTTATTTTTATTGTGCTATAGAATAGTAAATATAGCAAGTAGCTAGCTGACCGTTGAGCCTACTATGTATTTCTGTTTGTATTTTTATTCATTGCGATAAGTAAGGTCCAACACTGCACATACTAATTGTTAAAGAGAGGCATACTTGGAGCCTAATTCCTTCAAATAAAAATTTTCATTTCGTATGCTATAACGAATGCATTACATGGCCCGTCCCTAGTGTTTAACGTAATTTCTAATTTACTTCTTTCTTTTGCAGCATCATATGGATAGATAGATATCTATCTGTATTTTTTTATATATATATATATATATATATATATATATATATATATATATATATATGCAGGGTATAGGAAACGACTAATAACTACAACAGTGGGAGCTAGCTTACCATCGAGCCTTTTTTTTTTCTTTCTATAGTAATTAATTGCGACAAGTTTGGTCCCACACTGTGCTCAAAATAGAGAGACACACTTGTAGCCAAATTCATTAAAGGCATTTTTTTCTTTTTATATATTGGATCGAATGCATTTTTTATGTCGACCTCCCCCCCCCCCCACATTGTGTACATCTAATTTTATAATAGACTTCTGTTTCTTTTGCAACATCATATCTAGATATATAGAGAGCAATACAGAGCTAGAGCAAGAGAGAGAGAGAGATGTCTATCTATCTATTTTTATATATATATTAATATATCTGTATCTATCACTTTATATTTCTCTGTATGTATGTACATATGTTTCTATGTCATTTTAAAATATAATGTTAATGTATGTATGTATGTATATATATATATATGTACATACATACAAAGAGAGAGAGATATGAAGTTATAGATATTAATAGATACTTAAAAAACAAATTCTATATATTTATATGTTTTAATTCATATATACTTTAAATTAATAAATGGAACACCAATATCATAGAATAATTTTTCAAGCGACAATACAAACCTTGAACTCTTCTCAAAGGAAAACCAAGCACATTTATGTACGTTCCAAATTATCATTTAAAATTCCATTTATAATTATTTAAAAAATTAATATTAAACTTTTTAAATAGTGCTTTTGTTACCTTTATTTTAAAAAGAAGGAATCTAGGCTGAGAATCAAGAGAAATTCAATTGAACCACCCTTTAAAATTGATTTTTGAATTGTTGTTTAATCTGCAAGGTCAACTCATGAATGATTGCCAATGGATAATTGAATTGTACTGCCAGTACAGTCAGTTTACCGTTGTCTTTTATGTCTCTAGGTAGGAGGATGAGAGTATAAATTTACTAAGCCTTAAAAAGTGGTGTATTTGATTCAATTTCTAGTGCTTGCCTTATCCTCCCCATTTTCCCCACCATTTATACAATTTATTTCCAAAATATATTTTACCCGTGTTATTGAAGTTTTTGTAATTGTTCAATAAGGGTCTAGCTACATACTCAAAACTTAATATCTGAAGCATGAACATTAATTTTTCATATTTACTTTCACTTGACTCCTCAGATAACCTATTCTATGTGAAATAGCAATGGAGATGCGATAGTCAATCATATAACAATTCAAATTTTACAAATATCTTGCGGACCTGATACGACAGTGTGGATCCGGTCCGCAAGACCTTGCTGAATATCCTTTCTCTATTCAGCATTGCAACAGCAGGTCTTGTGAGCTCCTGCTGCAACGCCGCACCCTGCAGACTTGAGGATAATTGACGACCAGAAGCTATTGTCAATCAACACGATGGTACTGTATAATTTGTAATTGTTGCGATTACTGTCCGCCTCATAAGATCTGGTGGACAGTGTTATCAATCATCAGTCTTTATACTGCTGCTCCCTATTTTACTATTTCTTGTAATTCTTAATAATTGCCAGAAACACGTCCCCTTATGTGCTTTCATTTATATATATTTTCATCTATATATATTTATATACTGCAGCTATATATTTTTATAAATTGTTGCATATTTATACTGATTTAACTTTTTTTTTTCCATGTCACTATCAATTAATATTTAAATCAATACAGTGAGACAGTAATAACTGGAATAAACTAATTTTTTAATGTTTTTTTTTTTAAATTTTTGATAAAAATAAACAAAACCAAAAAAAAATCAAAGATCATGTAGCGCCTGCTGCATATGACGAACTGCCCTAGCAACTGCACGTAGGGCCTCTGCAAGTTCGTCAAACACCGGCTGCAGAAATGGTCCCGTTTGTGTCCCCTGATCTCGATCTAGAAAAATAACCAAATAATGTATGTTAGAGAAATCATTTTTCAATATTGAATTTTGAAAACAGTATATTATTTTCACTTACATTCCACTATAGGCACCTCCTCTTCTTCCTCCCTTGGCAATGCTTCCTCTATAAATAACTCCCCCTCCTCTTCCTCAAAAGGCGGCATCTCCTCCTCCTCCCCCCCCCCCCCTAGCCACCTCCACTGCTGGTGGAATTATCCCCAGTACTTGGTCGTCTGTAAGAGATGAAACATAGTAATGAATAAGTATTAGTCAGATCATTGTCCAATACCAAATTGTACGATTCTTTCATTAACAAAAATGTTCAAAGTCTCCAAACATTTTTAATTTTTTTAATAATTTTATAAATTTTCCCTTTCATCTTTTATAAAGAGATTATAAATGTTTTAAATCATGATAGTTTAATTCATTCTTCTCTTTCTAAGAAAAGCATATCTAGATATTCTCCGTAGTTGAAGATTTGTTAATGATCAGAGATGTCTTGATTAAAAGCAAAATCCATATGCAATGTGATAACTCCCTCAAATGATAGATATAGAATTAAGTAAATGGATTTCAACTATATTGTCAATGTTTAAAATTATTCAAATGTTTTTAGTAAAATTGCAAAGAATATTTTGGTTTTTATTGTCCTTTCAACATGCTGGCTTTAATAACATTTAAAATCTTACAAATTGTAAAGTTAGATTTTTCAAACATAGTATGATAATTTAAAAGTTACCTTGGATATCAGGGACTTCAGCTCTCCCTGAATCCACATGAGGTGCTGTGATATACCTCATCGGCAACGGTGGTGAGGAGTGGTTGCTCCTGGGCGTTGCCATAGATACTGGCCGCATATATCGTGGCACTAGATCACGCCTGCGATCTGTGAAAATATAAATGTTTATGTACACATTAGATACAGGTTAGATATTATTGTTATGTATCTTCAGCATCCATGTATGTAAATTCCCCCCCCCCCCAAAAAAAATGCGAGATAACGAGCAATATCTTGCTCTCTCTTGTCTCTCCCTGTCTCTCTTGTCTTCCACTCTCTCGTCTTTATCTCTCTCATCTGTCTCTCTTTCTCTCTCTCGTCTTATCTCTCTCTCTCTCTCTCTCTCTGTCTCTTTCTGTCTCTCTCTCTGTCTGTCTCTCTAGATCTAGATATATAGTTCTATATACATATCAATATCTAAATATATATATAGATATATATATATAGAGATATATAGATATATAGATATAGAGATATAGAGATATATAGATATATAGATATATAGATATATAGATATATATATATATAGATATATAGATATATAGATATATAGATATATATATAGATATATAGACAAATAAAAAATTATATTCTATATATGTTTAAACTTGAATGTATATGATGGAGCATGAACATTTTTTTTTACATTCTATATTATATATATGGATAATATAGGTAAGGTTGAACTACAAAATAGTATTGCATTGACTCTTAACAATTTTTTTTTGGCAATGAATTTTTGAATTACAGTAAATTAAATACATAGAAAGAAAAAAATGTCAGGATAAAAATTAAATTACATTCTTAAAAAAATGTAATGTAATTCCTGTAACACAGTAAAATAAAAAAATAAAAATATTAATCAATGAAGAATCAATGTAATTGATGATTGCTTGCGTCATTTAAGTATCCCTCATATAAACTTCTGATATACGTACATATACGGACCAGTGCTCTTAACGCTTCATAGCGTTCACGCTCCCGTCGCCGAAGGTCAGAAAACCTTCGCAGGCAGCTGCGACGTGTCCTGGTGATACCGGACACCCTCCTCATCCTCCGCATCATCTCATAGATGATGCGGTCTCTGTCCTCGTGTATCATCCCCCGTACACCGCCTATGCGACGGGGAAAGTACCTATTCATCCCGTACACCAATATCAATAATTCACCCTGGGTGAATGGTACAGACATTGCAATATCAATCCAAAAAAACTTTATGATTTTTTTTATCAAAGTGCGACATACATATATCAATAATAGAGAAATATCATTGGTTGTTGTAAGTGTACATAAAAATATCAATATTTGGTTGGCGGATTATATGTAGCACGTGTTCCTGACTAATAAACATGCAATTGACCTTTTCAAATGATATCATACATGCACCACTAATTACTCTCATGACAATCACAAACTATAAATGTCAAATACGAGATTTACATAGGATTGTCTTGAATCATAATATTCCTGTTTACTGTCATTTTTATAATCAAAACTAATTGTGGTATATTGCTGTCGCATTAAAAAATTAAAATATTTTTATTTAAAAATGTCAAGATTCACTAAGGCCTAAATGTTGTTTACAATGAATATCTTTCTCAATAAACATCCAAAAAAATACAACGATGGCGTAATTTAAATAAGTGCAAATTGTAATCCGTCATGATAGTCTGTAGGATGTCATACATGTCTACTAGTATAAATATTTTGATGTATAGAGGATGAACATTCATTCCAAACACAAACGTTAACAATTCGGCCTGAGTGACTATTGACAATATCAACTACAAAAATATCTCATATATTAGTGCGACGGCGATATACAAAATAAAGACTAATTTGATTGGTTCTTGGCTGTAAATACATGATATTCGGTTGGCTAATTGCATGTCTCACGTGTTCATTACTACCGGTTCTAAAAAATATAACAAATATTCGGTACGCTATTTAAATGTTTCACGGGTTCATAACATTACTTAACATAAAAAAAACATGCGACAGTATTAAAGCTTAACATAAAAAAATCATGAGTATTAAAGCAAGGCATATACAATTATTTTACTTACGGTTTATTCAAATATCGAATTGTGAGATTGCCTGTATTCATGCGGGTACAAAGTATAAGCAAATATTTAAAGAGATCCCTCTCCTGTCGGATAATAGACAAAAAGTAAAATAAGCTGACCCCTTTTATAGACAAATATGACACACTGTAGACACGTATGACACACTATAGACAAGTATGACACACTGTAGACAAGTATGACGGATTTATCGTCATCAAATAATTAATACTGCGACATCAATCTAATTTAAAACTTTATCGACGATAGATTTGCAGAGACATCAAAAGATTCTTATTATTCGATCATTAAAGTAAACGGGCGTCATAAATGACGAAATTATATTGATATTATTCAATTTGTTATAATTACAATAAGAAATGTCAATTGTTAACTGCTAATTGAAATTTTGGAATCTAAGTCTATAAAAGGAAATCTAAAATGGAGTCAAATCACCTATGCTTTACAAGAGCTGTAGGTGCAAGAGTTACTATTTATTGAGATAGATTATTTATTTATTCATTTATTCTCTTGCTGCTATTTTTATCTTGTGATGTCTGCGCCTGGTAAAACAAAGTCAGGGCGCAGCGTGCAATTTAATTTTGAGCAAAACCGGATTTTAGTGACCCTTGTTTTAGAACATTATGATTTTATTATTGGTTCTAAAGCCCATAAGACCTCGCTCTCCAAAAAATCTGCAATTTGGAGAGCAATCGCCAACAGTGTGTCCGCCGAAGGGAATCATCCCAAAACGGTGGACAACTGTAAGAAGCGATTTTCGGACATCAAAAGACGATTAAAGGCCAAGCTGGCCAGGGAGTTACAGTCTGCACGTCGGACCGGTGGTGGCGAGCCATATGTGGCTGAACTTAGAGACTATGAAGTTCAGCTGCGGGAGAAGCTGGGAGCAAACATGACGCTCGGTCTGGATTTAGTGGGGCATGATACTGACGAGTTAGCAGGTAAGATGATATTTATAGAAATATTCCTGTGGCACATTTTATTTAATGTTCCATCAAAGCTTTTTTAGAGGGACATAACACCAACATTGTTTATTTTATGAATTTGAAATAGAATATAATGTAAAACATCATTTTAAGTTACTTATATTATCTATTATTTGGAATATTTGTTAAAATTATTTGATGAAAAGCATATCTATATATGCTCAATAGCTGCTGATTGGATGCTGCACATAGAAGCATCATGTGATTGGAACACCATTGTGCATTGCTTTTACTTCAAATAAGGAAATTTTAGAAATTGAGAAAAAGAAAATATTAAAGTCAATAGGAATGTGTTTCACATTTATATTATCAATATGAATCATGAAATAAAGAATTGCAGTTTAATGCCCCTTTTAAGATCATTATGTGCAATATTATTCTTAATTTATTTATTTTTTGTTGTTGTTGAAGCATCTACCAGTGCAGCAGCTGCTGTCCCTGCTGATGACACAGATAGTGAAGATGCTGCTGATGGTGATGAAACACTACTATTGCCCGTCAGTATCCACACTGAATCCAGCCACAGCTTCTCCTCGGCCGCCACGCACCCGGACATTATGTGCAGCACCCCTGATGTAGCAAGCATTGGCCGATCTACAGGTATGTTTACTATTATTAGCTTGATATCATTTTATTTTTAAAGTGGTATGATTGTTCAATTTTCTAAATATGTATATTCATTTTTATTTATCTAGTTGATGTCCGAAGGGCTTTAGGACCACCTCCAAGATCTACGATCTCCTCCTCAGGTAAAAAATATAAAATTAAAATTTTTTTTTTTATAAATATTATCTTTCTTTGCAAATCCTGAATGTAAGCTTAAAAGACAGGCCATTGGGGATTTATAACCTGGGTAACGCTTATTGATTGTTGTCTATATGTAAACATCCAATCAAAAAATGGTCTACCTTTTATTGAAATTTTATGTGCCTGCTTGTAATATTTTTTTTTATAAGATTTTCAAGGAAAGACAAAAAGAAAAATAATCATTATAGATAATAGGATTAAATAATAATCTTGCTTAATATGTCATGATCTATCTGAATCATGTAAGTTTAGTTCATACTAGACTATCACTGTAATGATATTTACATATATTTTAATTTACAATTCTCTGCAAATTAAAATGAATGTAAGGTTTGTATAATCACCTGTGTATCGCATGACCATTCTTTGAGGCCTATTTAACAAATGTCTGTCGGACATTATCCAACTGTGCCGATCAGGTCTGACAGACATAGCCGAATGTGAAGAGCAATACATTCTCAGAACTCAGAGCATGTGGACAGGGTTATGGAGCTGTGGTCTTTAGACTGTTGCTTCATAAGTGTTGTTTTCCAAGAGTCTGAATACTCCCAATAAAAACTTTAAAAGCCCTTAAAGCTACTTACGGAGCTTGATAAATGGACCTCTATATCTCTCTCTCTCTTATGTATTAAACAACAAATGGAGTTGTAGCTACAAAGTTTATTGCGAGCATGCAGGATTTAAAGAAAATGCAGTTATAAACAAACGTAGAAAGAATGCTGCTCCATACCCTTGACGCTATTCACCACAATTGAGTCTGATCTTGTTTATTGACCAACACATGCTGACGGCCCATTGTCCGTTACTCTGAAGGGGCCATTCTCTACATTCAGTGAGTTATTGTGGACATGATCTGCACTGTTGGATCATGTCCAACAGAACAAAGAAAAAGACTCCTAGAATATATTCTCTGTGCATCATCATTGTCAATACGCAAACTTATCACACCATTAGTGGTGCTTGTAATCATGTCATTGATTAATCAACAATCTAATCAGATTTTGATATTGTTGAATTTCTACAATTGATGTGTTAACAATGATGTTGTACGGTGAATAATTTATTATAAATTTGAATATGAAATATTTTTGATAATAAGCCCCTTTACAAGTAGAAATGAATATACACATTCTTATTTATTTTCGACATTTAAGATAACATACAATATACAAATCAGTAATGTTCAAATTCTGTGTCTTACAAATTTGATTGTGTTATGATTTATTTAATATATATGTTTAATATCATATGCATTTAATACTTCCATACATTAGTTTAACTAACAATATATTTTAATTTTTTTTTTTTTTAGATGCCGAGCGTGCATTACTGACTTCGGAGGAGATCGACTGTTGTCTTCGTGAGCTGAGAGATTTCACACAGGAGTCGTCCCTGGGAGAGACCCTATTTCCAGAATCACAGGATCAGGGAATTTCCCAGGGAACATCAGAAATAGATTCTCTCAGCCGTTCTGCCCCTCCTGACCCCGAACAACCAGCTGCTTTGGACCCTGGTGACCCTCATGCCCCTGTTGGTCATGCCCCATCAGCTCATGGCCGTGCTGATCCTGGCCACCGACTGCCTCGCATCTCTGATGAGGAGGCAGTCGGGGAAATGTTAGATCTGGCCAGGCAGTACCGGTCAGAACACCGTGAGTTGCGTGGGGCATTAAGCTTATCTATTGAGCAACAGGGGCAGGTATTAAATCGGGTCATTCAAGTAGATAGGGAAAGATTAGATATAGAAAGGGAAAGGTGTAGAATAGATACAGCAAGATTAGATCTTGAAAGAGAAAGGTGTAGAGTAGATACAGCTAGATTAGATTTAGAGAGGGAAAGATTTGAATACAAGCGACGTAGGGACAGTTGTAGAATAGAGTTAGAGAGGGATAGATTAAATTATGAAATGCAGAGAGATAGCGATAGATTAAATTTTGATAGGGAAAGATTAGCTTTTGATAGGGCCAGAGCAGCTGAAGAACAGCTAGAACGGCAGCGTCGGGAGAGGGTGGACGAAGACAACAGGGTTTTAAATCGTCAGCTGATTTTAAACTTTGGGAGAAGGGGAACAAGGGAGAGATCACCCCCCCTCTCTCCCTCACCCAAAAGAAAAAAAGATTAGGGTGTTTTAATGTGCTCATTTTATTAGGGTCTTTTATATAATTTTTATTAGGTATGTGTTTATTTTTAATTTTTTTACATTTTAAAAATATGAATAAAATATTTTTAAAAATGTATTGATGTTTTTTTAAACATTTAAAAATATGAATTAAATATTTTTAATGTTTTAAATAAATGTCTTTATGTTTTTCTTATTTTTAATTTAAAAATATGTATTGAATATTTTTAAAATATTTTAAAATGTCGATGTTTTTACTATTTTTAATTTTTAAATATGTAATGAATATTTTAAAATTACATAAATGTCGATGTTTTTATGATTTTTATTTTAAAAATATGATTCAAATATTTTTAAAATAATTATTTTTTTGTTTTAAATTAAAACATATGATTCCAATATTTGTTTTCAAAATTATTTTTTAATAAAAATATATATCAACATTATTAATAAATGTGTTTGTTATTACTTGATTCACACGTTACAAATGACTGATGTTCTAATCGAATGCAGAAGTAAAATATTAACTACTCTTATTATTAAATGTTAAATGTAATAAACATATTATTTTTTATTTTATATAAGATTTGGAATATTGAGCTTTTGGATAAAAAACTCTATTATAATAAATTGTACTTGAATCAATATTTCTAGTATAAATATTCATTGTATAAATGTGATATTCACATTTGTTCAAAATTTTTATAATTGTCTTAATATCTTTATTTTACAATTAAAGTCCCTACCCTTCGACAGAACTTTTTTATTGGTTGATGAATGTATACACTAATCAAGAAGAACAACCAAGGTAGTTCAACAAAATGGTTTTGCATCGAAAGTTACACAAATTATATTTATTTTAAAATATATTAATATTGTTTTAAATTTTAAAATATTAATAATTAATATTTAGAATAAAATTGTATGCTCTATATGAATAACACATAAAAAAATTTAGTTCAGTGTCTCTTTATTAGTTATAACATTATAATAAATATATTTATATATAGAAAAATCTTGATAAAGAGAGATATTGAAAGAGAGAGTGTTTGTGTGAGAGAAAGAGGGAGGGATTGAGAGAGAGATAGAGATAGATGGATTGTGAGAGAGTGAGGGATTGTGTGAGAGAGAGAGAGAGAAAGAGGGGGGATTGTGTGTGAGAGAGAGAGAGAGGGGGGGATTGTATCAGAGAAAGAGTGATTGTGTGAGAGAGCGAGAGAAAGAGGGGGGGATTGAGTGAGAAATAGGGGGGATTGTAAGAGAGAAGGGGATTGTGAGAGAGAGAGAGAGAGGGGGGGGGATTGTGTGAGAGAGTGAGAGGCGGGGGATGGTGTGTGAGAGAGAGAGAGGCGGGGGATGGTGTGAGAGAGAGAGAGAGAGAGAGGGATTGTGAGGGAAGTTTGTGTGAGAGAGAGAGAGAGAGAGAGAGAGAGAGAGAGATAGAGGGGGGAGAGAGAGAGGGAGAGATTGATATTGAGAGTGAGAGAAAGAGAGAGATAGAGAAGAAATGTGATATAGATGAAGACAGACAGTACGAAAAACAACTATATACATTTATAAAACTGTAGTGCACTGCTGCTAGGTCCATTAATGTTAATAAAAATTTTTTTGGCTATTTTATATTATTATAATGTGACCGTTAAAATTAATGTACATAACATTGAGCTCATGACCAATAAAGGGATAATTAACCAATTAATTTGTTGTATTTTTTATGCAGATAGAGCATGACATTTTAATCAAGCTTTTAATTTTCTCCTAATCAACGATGTTCTTCATTATCTTGTTTGATTAATTGTAAATGCAACAATGTAATTATTGATTCTGTGACATTTATGGTGATAAACCGGTTTATTCTAAAATACAAGTATGCCTAAAGAAATGAAATAAAACGGTCATTTTTATAAAAGGAAATGCAGAATATTAACACATAATAATAAATATTTCTTGTTATAGGCTTACAAATAACAAAAGAGTCAAGTGTAGATCTTCAAAAATGTGTTTAATGAGATTTTATTAAACATGTGTCTCATCAACTTTACATTAAACAATAGCAACATTTGCCAAAATAAACCATTTACAATCAATGCATTTACAATGATATACAATTTCATTCATAGAAACGACAATATTTGCTCAAAGGTAATCCAAAATATAGCAGCTTTTGGATTACAAATAATAATGTAAAGAAAAACACAAATAAAAACTGTATGTTGCACAATCAACCTTCTTGCCCAAAAACCCCCTGGATATAGACTGATCGAGCTTGGACACCCAGAGCATTGTGCTCCAGGTCTGGGTCGATGAATTCACCATATTCATTGTCCAAGCTCTCCATATCTATATCCGGGATTTGTAGGGCAATATTGTGCAACATACAGCAAACCAAAAAAATTAAGGAGACTTTGGAGGGGGCGTACTGAAGGACACCACCAGAGATGTCCAAGCAGCGGAAACGGCTCTTCAGCACGCCAAAGGTGCGCTCAATCACAGATCTTGTTGCCTTGTGTGCACGGTTGTAGCGCACCTCTTCCACTCCGTTGGGGTTTTGGACGGGTGTGAACAGCCACGGAAGACACGGATACCCAGAATCACCTTTAAAAAAAAAAAAAAATGACATTAGCAATAGTAATGATTAAAATATTTCATATACATATGGTTAAAGCATTGTTTTTAAACCGATGGGCCGTGGCACACTAGTGTGCCATGTCAGAGATCCTCAGGTGTGCCGTGGCTGACAACAGTGCGTTTGTGTACCTCTTTCAAAACTCAAAATATTGGGAGGTATTTGAGGGGATCATCAGGCATCATTTACAACCATGACATTAACATTCATTCACAGACAATCACTATGATTGCTTGTGAATGAGTGTAAATATGTCATGTATATTTTGTAGGAGGCATGGCATGACAGCACAGTACAGTGTGTGTGTGTGTGTGTGTGTGAATATATATATATATATATATATAAACATATATATATATAAACACATATATATATCAATATAAATAAATAAATATATATATAAACACACATATATATATATATCCTGTATAAGGCTACAATGTATGATTTTGTAACATTTTTCAATGTAATCAAGTGTGCCACGGTCAATAAAAGGTTTCAAATCACTGGGTTAGAGTATGTAATAGATATTTACCTATCAAGATTCCCTCTGGCATTTGGCCCTCCTGGAACCGATGGTAGATGGCAGAATTCCGGAGGACGAAGGAATCGTGATTGCAGCCAGGGAGTCCAGATCGAACACTCATCACCCTCAACCTGGCGTCACAGATGACCTGGATATTCAGCGAGTGATTGGATTTCCTATCCCGGTAGGGCTCTTGTTCATCCCTGGTAGGCTGCACTAGGATGTGAGTGCAGTCAATGGCCCCCAATACCCTTGGCAATCCAGCTCGATGGTAGAACTGGAGCTTGACAGCATGCCACTCCTCCGGTGTGTTTGGGAAGTGGACATGATGGACTAGGCGTCGGTGCAAAGCATCCAGGACAACCTTCAGATGACGTGAGAAGGTTGTCTGGCTCATACCAACGCCTAGACCTGTCACAGCCTGGAATGACCCAGTTGCCAAGAAATAGAGGACCGCAAGAAGCTTTACCATCCCAGGGATTGCCCTCGTTCTTCTAGTGAGTGGCTCGAGAGAGTCCGCGATCTCGACATAGAGCCTCTCAATAGAGGCCCTATCCAGTCGAAATCGACGGATCACCTCTCGGTCACTGAGGGCATGGAGCCCAATCCTTGGGTAGAAAACCCTTGGCACTCGCCGGCGTCTTCCATGTTGTATTGCAGCCATCAACACCCGTCTTGCCCTGCGTCTCCTTAATAAAAGCACAAAATTGACAACATTGAGGATGTCCATCCTCAAACCAAGAACCAAACAATAATAATGAAAAGCAGTGATTGAACAGCCCCTTTTATAATGCCTAGTTTCACAGATGTGAACGTTTTCAGTAATTAACTACATTGGTGCAGCAATCATTACCTAAGACATGGCTTGCACATTTTGTTAAGTATCGCGTCATATAACGCTCAATTAAAGTGACTAATTGATCAACTACGAAATACTAGTGACGTATATGTCTTTTTTAACGCGTCATTTGACGAGCACAATACGATGTTCATAAACGTATCTTATTGAGCCATTCAGGTGTGTATCACCTGTAAGAAATGCAGGTGTCTGTTTAATTATGAAAATTATTTATTCAAAACACATGAGTATGTTGCTCTAGTTTCAATGTTATTTAATATTTTTCTGTTTGGATGGCAGCATTATGAAGGTGAAAAAGGTCAGTGATTACTGTGTTTTACTATTAAATATTAGAGAATTAAGAATTTTCTATCCTAAGTAACAAAAAGAATGCTGTGTTGAACATTATGTGAAATATTGGGTTATTCTGGATGTGATTCCTAAGAACATTTTCAAATCAAATGTATTTTGAAAGTGCAGTTAAACATTGACATGAAGCTGACATTTATAATTGCATTGTAGCTACAAAAAGGTATCCTAGCAAATGACTGAACTCATTTCAATTTATTTTTAAAGTACAAAGTTACACAGTGACATCAATCCATGAAATTTATAAATGCATTGTATCTCCAAAAAGGGATACTAGCAACTGACTTCAAAACATTATCAAACATTATCCTAATGATTTACCTTAGCCTCAACGATGCTGCCATCCAAACCAAATCAGAATTCATATAATGCCGATGTAAATTTGCATGTGTTTTGGATAATTGATTGATAGTCTAATTTGTATTGTGTGTAATTAAATAATAGGCTCTTTTGTATTGTGTATAATTAATTAATAGCATTATTGATGTGCATTGTTTCGAATATTTTGCTATCCTTTGTGTTCATGTGTTTTTCATTTTCAAAATGGAACAATTGCTGTGCATTGTTTTCATTCTTTGCCTATCCTTTGTGTGCATGTGTTTTTCATGTTCAAAATTATAACATTTGCTGTGCATTGTTTTCATTCTTTGCCTATCCTTTGTGTGCATGTGTTTTTCATTTTCAAAATGGAACAATTGCTGAGCATTGTTTTCATTCTTTGCCTATCCTTTGTGTGCATGTGTTTTTCATTTTCAAAATGGAACAATTGCTGTGCATTGTTTTCATTCTTTGCCTATCCTTTGTGTGCATGTGTTTTTCATGTTCAAAATTATAACATTTGCTGTGCATTGTTTTCATTCTTTGCCTATCCTTTGTGTGCATGTGTTTTTCATTTTCAAAATTATAACATTTGCTGTGCATTGTTTTCATTCTTTGCCTATCCTTTGTGTGCATGTGTTTTTCATTTTCAAAATGGAACAATTGCTGTGCATTGTTTTCATTCTTTGCCTATCCTTTGTGTGCATGTGTTTTTCATGTTCAAAATTATAACATTTGCTGTGCATTGTTTTCATTCTTTGCCTATCCTTTGTGTGCATGTGTTTTTCATTTTCAAAATTATAACATTTGCTGTGCATTGTTTTCATTCTTTGCCTATCCTTTGTGTGCATGTGTTTTTCATTTTCAAAATGGAACAATTGCTGTGCATTGTTTTCATTCTTTGCCTATCCTTTGTGTGCATGTGTTTTTCATGTTCAAAATTATAACATTTGCTGTGCATTGTTTTCATTCTTTGCCTATCCTTTGTGTGCATGTGTTTTTCATTTTCAAAATGGAACAATTGCTGAGCATTGTTTTCATTCTTTGCCTATCCTTTGTGTGCATGTGTTTTTCAGTTCCATAAACTCTAACAAGTGGCAACAAAAAAAATATATTTTCCATTGTTTTATTAGGTGACATGATCGACTCGAGCCCATTGACTACTATAGGATCCGCGACCTCTGAGGCGGCGCATTGAAAATGAGGTACGCTGCGTCGGATACGACGCGAGCGTAAGTGGTCATTTTTTGATAACTATCAGAAAGCTTCTAATTCTGTTGAATAGCAGGGCGAAAGCATTGGAATCCGCAAGTTTTCCAGAGGTTTTCTATTCGAATCGATCTGTGTCGAATTGAGAGCGCCGAATCGTATGTTACGTCACCAAAAATCAACTTCGGACGATTTAGACACTTTGATAACTGAGGCGAAGCCAGTTCGCGACGTGTACGACGCGGATTTTCGGCCGATTTCAAGTAGACATTTTGATAACTACCCCCCAAAGAGACTACCAATGGTTGTAGAAGGCTGTCTAACCATTGTGAAATATGTTCAGTTAAAGAACCTATCCCGCTCACTATCGGACGTCCCTTGATATTTGTAAGGGATTTGTGCACTTTAGGCAAGTGATGGAAGATGGGCACTATAGGGTGTTTGACACACAAATACTCAAATGTTTTAATGTCAAAGTGTCCATCTTCTAATCCATCGTCCAGTAAGCTAAATAGCTCTTTCTGGAAGGCTCTGGTTGGATCGGACGCAAGGGGGGCATAGTTCTCCGTGTCATTAAGCTGGCGAAGGGCCTCCTTAACATAATCAGTCCGATTAAGGACGACTATGGAGCCACCCTTATCCGCTGAGCGGACAACTATGTCCTCCCTGCATCTCAACTCCTCCAGAGCCACTTTTTCTTGCCTAGTAAGATTTTGTTTAGTATGTGAGCTGTTGGATTTGAGTTCCAAAAGATCACGCTCCACTCTCTTGAAAAAAGTTTCCAGAATCTGGCCCCTATGCTGTATGCGATAAAAAGTAGAGGGGTTTCTGAAGCCAACATGGGAATTTAGTATATCTGATTCAGAATCTTCTGAACCTTCCCTTAAGAGATGTTCAAGAGTTAGAGTATCACATGCTTCCTTAAAGGAAGCTTTGTGAATGGAGGTTTTTGGATTAATGCTTGTGTTTCTGATAGAAAATTCAGCATTATCAGGGGCATTTTCCGGGGTGTCATTATAAAATTTAGTTAGAGTGATATTTCTGATAAGCTTATTGACATCTAGTAATGTTTTAAAGATGTCAAAGTTATTAGTTGGTGAAAAATTGAGACCATAACCAAGTACTGAAAGCTGAGATGGTGTCAAAGTATGATCTGACAAATTAATCACATTATTAATTATTTGTATTTTTGTTTTCCCCGATTGCCCCTGTTCCCCCTCAGTTTGTACCGATCTGCTTCGCCATTGGTCCCTTGACCTATCTCCGTTTTTTTCGGGGAAGGCAAAAAACCTGCGCCATATTATGCAGATCTTCATTGGAAACCATGGACCCTTGTGTATGTGTAGTGGGCGTGATGTCACTAATATAAACATATTTAGAAACTGTGGGGTTCTGAAGTGAATGTATGTCATTAGGCCTAGTGGCCTGTTGATTATGTAAATCATTTATAGGTTTCTCATTAGATGTGTGAGTTACTTTTAAAATACCTTTTGGTGGTTCCTCACCTCCTGAGGCACCCCTTTCATCGCCTGACTCAAACTCACTATCCGAGTATGTAACTTTTTTGAAGTTATGTGATTGATTAGACTGGTTAGACTGTTCAGACTTATTGTTTCTATTGTTATTCTTACTATTATTACGTCTACTCCTCGACCTTCCCCTATAATTTCTCCTAGAAGAGCTCCTTTCAGAACGCTTCCAGACATAAACACTATTATTAGCATAGTCTGACTGATCCCTGATAAACTTGATACGTTTAGTCTCTAGAACTACTTGTTTGGCCTCTGCCACACCAGTTTTCAATATCACATCAAACCTTGAAAAATTTGTATCAGTTAGCCTTTTGTTCATTTCTGCCTGTAAAATTGCAATTTCTTCTCTAACTGTATTCAACAGATGTAATTTATAAGAAGTTAGCAAAGCCATTAAACGTAATGAACAGTCAGAAAGTATCTCATTCCATGAATTGACAAAGTCCAGATCTGTAACCTCAAAAGTTGGAAATTTGGTTAAACGTAAACCACGTGGTATTATTTTAAGTTTGGTATAGGTTTCCATAGTCCAAATGTCCCACTGTAATCTATGCTCTTTTAACAAAAGTTTCTCCATTTCATCAAACAAGCAAGGCAATGTGTAATTAGCTTTATCTATAGAAAATATTTTAGAAATGTCAATATCTGTATAATCCCTTGCAGATAGGGACATTAAGGAATAAAATTGTGAGTTCTCCATGGGAAATGTGTAAGAAATCCCCTGTGATAAGGGTAACTGTGCAGTAAGTGCTGTCAGGCTAGCACAAATAAATAATATAAATAGGAAAGGAGAGCACAGCTGCCCTATAATCTGTGTTATATATCAATAGAACCAAAAACACAGAGCGTTTTATTCAAGATAAAAAGTCCAAATCGGAAGCTTGTATCCTGCTTTAGAAATCTTATTCTTGTGACACTTGTATCAAGGATTTGTAGCAACCCCAAAACGCCAGCTTATACATTAAACATGTAAAATCAATGACAGGCAGCAAAAAGCTACAGGCAGCAACCGTTAATGCTCCACTTACAGGACAGTGAAATATTGAGGCACTCAGAAACGTGGATGAAAGTAAGCGGTTTTTTATATATTTAAAGCGCATAAATACCCAACACTTGTGGAGAATAGTGGTCTGAAAGACCTGCACTCACCGCTACATCAAACAAGCTGTGTACAAGCCTCAAGTGATCTTCACCTGTAGCGAGCCGAAGGAAAAACTTATTCGCTGCTCCTGGAATGTGCTGCTGGAGGTAACTCAACGTCCTGACGTGCTGGCGTCCTACTATGCAGGGAGGGGAGCGTGCGGTCACATGGGGTGGAATCCAATCAGGTGAATAAGCCCAAATGCTGGGTCACATGACTCCAAGATCCAATCAGCAGGTCCGGTTCATCCGTGTGAAACTGGCAACAAATGAGCAATTTGTAACAGGAACTCCGTATGGTTATCAATCCTTATGGGACACCAGGGGAAAGAAAAATCGTCTCTGCTGCCTGACAAAAAGAATAAAGGTAACAAAGGCAGAGTGTATATATATATATCCTGTATTAGGCTACAATGTGTGATTTTGTAAAATTTTGGGATGGTGGTATGCCACAAGGATGTTTTAATGTAAAAAAGTGTGCCACAGCAAAAAAAAAAGGTTGCAAATCACTGATCTATATATAGTTTTCATCGTATTTCCCTTAAGGTCTGAACTCACAAGGCCCCTGCCCACCGAGTAGAATATTTCCTCCCATTAGATATGTTGAGCTCTTTTTCCCACGCTATAATGATAGGGGTTTTTATATTCTAGATATAGTGTGTTTAGCTCTCTCAGGACCAACTCCACACCTCTCCAAAACTGTAGATATTTTACTTGGGGATTTTTTAAAAAGGGCTGCAGGGAGGAGTTTATTTGCAAATATTGATACCAGTGTAGTTTGTCTGGCTGTAGTTTTGCTTGTAATTCGGAAAATGGTTTAAGTCTCTTGTTTTCTAGTATATCTGCCACCCTGTATAGTCCCTTGTTTTCCCACTTTTTGATCTGTCTGCGGCAGTCCTCTGACAGTAAATACCTAATTGGCATTAGTAAAGAATATCCCGGCATTAGGTCCCCCCTCTGCACTGCCTTCGTCCAGATCTTTGCTGTCAGTTCTAGTGTGTGTGATGTAGGAGTAACTCTGTGCCCCAGTATTTTCTGTGTATCCCATAGGATTGAGTCCGAAGCCTCCCTTCCCCTTAAGTCTGCTTCTAAAGTTATCCATATGGCTTCTGTCGGTCTTTTCAGAATCATGGAGTCTTGCGACAATCTGGCGGCTCTATAATAATCCAGTAAATTTGGTGCACCCACTCCCCCTAGCGATCTTTGTCTGTGGATTATAAATTTCGCAATTCTCGCCGATTTAGTGCCTCTAATAAAAGATAATAGCTCTGTTTGCAACGTTTCTATCTCTGATTTAATAATCTTAATAGGTAGCGCTCTAAAGAGATACAACACTCGTGGGAGAAAGTTCATCTTTACCGCCGCCAGTCTACCCATCTAGGAAAAGTTATAGCCTGTGCATTTCAATATACAGTGGGGCAAAAAAGTATTTAGTCAGCCACCAATTGTGCAAGTTCTCCCACTTAAGAAGATGAGAGAGGCCTGTAATTTTCATCATAGGTATACCTCAACTATGAGAGACAAAATGTGGAAACAAATCCAGACAATCACATTGTCTGATTTGGAAAGAATTTATTTGCAAATTATGGTGGAAAATAAGTATTTGGTCAATATCAAAAGTTCATCTCAATACTTTGCTATATATCCTTTGTTGGCAATGACAGAGGTCAAACGTTTTCTGTAAGTCTTCACAAGGTTGTCACACACTGTTGCTGGTATGTTGGCCCATTCCTGCATGCAGATCTCCTCTAGAGCAGTGATGTTTTGGGGCTGTCGCTGGGCAACACAGACTTTCAACTCCCTCCAAAGGTTTTCTATGGGGTTGAGATCTGGATACTGGCTAGGCCACTCCAGGACCTTGAAATGCTTCTTACGAAGCCACTCCTTCGTTGCCCGGGCAGTGTGTTTGGGATCATTGTCATGCTGAAAGAGCCAGCCACGTTTCATCTTCAATGCCCTTGCTGATGGAAGGAGGTTTGCACTGAAAATCTCACGATACATGGCCCCATTCATTCTTTGATGTACACGGATCAGTCGTCCTGTTCTCTTTGCAGAGAAACAGCCCCAAAGCATGATGTTGCCACCCCCATGCCCCAAGCTTTTTCTAGGGCTTTGAATTTCACTTGCGGAATTAACTTGTGAATCTTGCTTGTGGATTTCCCCTAAGAAGAGAGCTTTATTTGATCATTTAGCATCACTTGACTATAAAATATAGGATCTTTTTTCTTTTGGAGTACCTTTTGGATTATCGTTTTAGGGATTATCAACTTTTGGATAGACACTGTGTTATAGCAACTCATCCCCTAACAGGGTGATTTTGCCCACTATTTTATATACCCTTTTTTTACCACTGTACCGGGTGTACACCTGTTTTTTTGGCCACATCTTCTTTCACATATTTTAATATATTTTTTTACATACTTTTTTTACACAATTTTTTTTTTTTTTAATAACTTTATTTATATAGTTACTGGCTCCACCACAACATGAGAACAATATATACAGAGTCTCTATTACATAAGCACAAATTGAAAAGCAAATGCTGCTAACAGCAAAAGCTGCCAACAGCAAGAGTGGTTCCACATTGCTACAGAGTCCAGCATTTTTCTGTTATAACAAACATAAAACATAAAACAAACATTAACTTAACACATAGCAAGGGTGAGAAAGCCCTTGATCAAACCCTCCACTCCAGGGGATAGAAGTGGTGGGGGGGGGGGTACTCGCACCCCGGCACACAGGGGAAGAAAAGGCAAGTGTATCAGGGCCGGATGAGGTCCAGGTTTAGAGGTGAGATATGGCGTAGCTCTCAAGATGTGGGAGTAGGGGGAGGGAGACACCATCTGCCATGAAGGTTTTCTTCCAACATGAACAAAGAGTTACGGAAGGGGTAGATTATCCTATTACGCACCTGTGGGGATACGTGTAAGAGATAGGGTTCCCATTTATGTATGAAGACTTTAATTCTTTTCTCTAAATCCCCCTGTACATCTGATTGTTCTATAAGCACTTGGTTGTGTATGGCATGAAGGAGCTTTCTAAAGGGGGGGGTCTTATTGGACGCCCAGAATTGCAAGATTAGTCTTCTAGTAAGGAGCACTACAGAGTAGAGGAATTTTCGGTATTTCGATATTACTTCGAAATTGTGTAAAAATATAATGTTAGTGGACGTCAAGGTTACTCTGTCGCCCAAGACCCTTTGTAGCCAATAGCCAAGTTTACCCCACAGTCCAACAAGTTTGGGGCAGTCCCAAAGGAGGTGTATAATGTCTGGGGACGGGAAAGAGCACTTACTACAGCTGTCAACTGCCTGCGGTACCATCTTAGCTCGAAGCTTCAGGAGAATATATGCCTGGTGGAGGAGTTTAGTGTGGGCTTCCCTCGAGTACGCAGAGAGAGTGGCCATATGGACCCTGGAGAAGTGTCAGGATTTTACCATTCTGTACCTTTAACTACTAATTATCATACTGCTATTTAAGGCTCCACCTACTGTTGAACGTTGCTTGGTAATTTGTTCAGTCACCCACTGTTCCTGAACACTTCACACCCAGCTATTCCCTCCTGTCTAAGTTGGGATTTCCTGCTACTGATGCTAGTTCCTGTTACTCAAGTCTTGTGGTTTTGCAGCTCCACAACTTTTTTCCTGTCTCTCTCACTGCTTGCTTCCTGCTTACTTGCATGCTGGTCCATTGGCGTGTGACGTCACTAGGTGAAACCGCAGCCTCCACACACTCTCACTGAATCTCGGCACACGCTGTGTGCATTTCTTCTCTGGTAACTCCGCTTCTGCTCCACTCTGAGGATACTATTTGGGAAGTCGGTTTGTATGTATTATCATCAGGATTACCGGTCTGTATTACCAATTTACAAATAAGGATATCTTGCCTTTCATGTCATTTGCTACTGCTTGCCTCAAATAATCAAGTAATCAAGTTTACCTGCCATACTAAGCTATTAACCAGTTTATCTCATGCACTTGCTGTTACATGAACTATTCCGCTTGTGATTCACTATATTGACTTGCACAGTGACTTTTGCCGTATCTATCATTTGCCTAAATAGCACTGCTCCATTTGCATTAACCTCTGATGAACTTTATGTGCTTAAACTGACTTTAACCCAACAACTACTCTCAAACTGCATATCTCTTATCTGGTTGTAAATAACCAACGAAGCTACCCTGCACAACTCTATCTAAAGTGTGTGTGTGTGCCTGTGCAAGTTATGTAAATATTTTATATGTGTGTGATGCGAGTCTACAACTAATTTGGATGTGAATAAGCTTCTCCCTAAACTTTGGATTCTGAGTTATCCTACATTACCATACTATATTACTGTTTAGCTCATATCCAACTCCTTTTGGTATACCATCTTCACTCTGTATCCTACAGTAGTGACCCTCAGATCTATGAGCATAACAGGGTTCACACAAGTTAGATCTTAGTGAACCCGAGGTAAGGTGTGAGACTGAGTGGTCCTGCATGAACAAGGGTACTAGTTCATACTTAAACATTACATATTACCAAGCCTATAAAGATAACTAGTACTTTGTTTAATGGATATAACAGAGCTTTACAATAGGGTTGGCTCCCTAGCTCAAAGTATGGATCACATGATACAGGGACTAAGGGAGATACAATTGGAGAACCAAAACATCAGAAAATTCATAAATGAGCAGCTTGCCAGTAAACCTCCTGTAGTTGAAAATTCAGCTGAACCTTTAATTAGCCCTCCTGAAAAATTCTCTGGGGAGAGAGCTTTTTTCAGGGATTTTAAGAACTCTTGTACACTGATGTTTACTCTGAAACCTAAATCATATCCAACAGATAGGGTCAGGGTATTAACTGTTATCTCATTCTTACGTGGTGAGGCCAGGTCTTGGGCTAATACCTATTATGAAAAGGATGATCCCATCTTAAATTCTCTCGATGCATTTTTTTCTGCCATGTCTCTGCTTTATGAGGATCACAATAAACAGAACACAGCAGAAACAGCTATTAGGTCCTTACGTCAAGGAAAGAGAGTCGTGGAAGAATATATCACAGATTTCAAACGTTGGGCACCGGACACTCAGTGGAACACTCCAGCCTTAAGGAATCAATACCGATTAGGTCTCAGTGAAGCAATAAAAGATGAGCTTGCACGTGGTATCATTCCTGATGATTTAGAAGCCCTCATGACACTTAGCATTGGTATAGACCGAAGATTAAGGGAAAGAAAATCTGAAAGATCCTTCAGTGATGCAAGTTACAGAAAACTACCCACTTATCATGCTACGCCTTCAACCTTACCAGCAAGGTCCCTTGATGAACCTATGGATGTAGCAGTGATTCGTGGTCCTCTAAAACCAGAAGAAAAAGCTAGGCGCAAATTATTGAACCTTTGTTTATACTGTGCTGATAAAGATCACACTGTTAAGGATTGTCCAATACTTCTTCGCCAAAAGAAGGGTAAGACACCTCCTAGTTATCATATAATCAATATGGTACATGATTTCACTTCTCATTTGTCCCTTCCTCTCTCCCTACAGTGGCATCACCGGAAGATAGACGTACAGGCCGTAGTTGACTCTGGCGCATCTGGGAATTTTGTAGATATTTCTTTTGTTGTTAAAAATAAGATCCCACTAATAAAAAAGAGTGTTTCACTTGCTATACGTTTGGTTGATGGCTCACTATTCAGTTCAGGTCCAATAACACATCACACCATTCCTATTACTGTAATAACTAAGTCTGGTCATATTGAGCAATTGTCTTTTGATGTACTTCCTACTTCAGTATATCCTATGATACTTGGTTTGAACTGGTTAATAAGACACAACCCCACTATTTCATGGTGTGAGGGGTCTGTGATCTTTGATTCAGCATTTTGTAAACATTCATGTTTTACCAAACACTCTTTATACCATTTATCTGTCAATGGCCTACCTGAATGTTACAAAGAATTTAGTGACGTTTTTGATAAGGTTGAGGCAGACACACTACCACCACACAGGTCGTATGATTGTCCTATTGATCTCATACCAAACAGTACCATACCTATAGGACATATATATCCTCTTTCAGAGCCAGAATTAGCTCATTTAAAAAATTATTTGGATGATAACTTAAAAAAAGGCTTCATTAGACCCTCCACATCCTCAGTTGGAGCTTCTATGTTTTTTGTTAAGAATAAGGATGGTAGTCTCCGTCCAATCATTGACTATAGGCAACTTAACAAATGTACAAAGAAAAACAGATACCCCCTGCCTCTCATTCCTGAACTAATTGAACGGTTACGTGGTGCTGTAATTTATACAAAATTGGATCTTAGAGGTGCCTACAATTTGATTAGGATGAGAGCAGGGGATGAGTGGTTAACAGCCTTCCGTACACGTTACGGCCTTTATGAATACACTGTAATGCCGTTTGGTTTATGCAACGCACCGGCGACGTTTCAGTGTTTCATAAATGATGTGTTTCATGATCTCTTAGATGTATGTATTGTCATCTATCTGGACGACATTCTTATATTCTCGGAATCATACGAAAAACATGTGTCACATGTAAAGCAGGTTTTACTACGATTAAGAGCTCATCGTCTTTTTGCTAAGCTGGAAAAGTGTATATTCAATACAGATACAATTTCCTTTTTAGGATACAACATATCCCCTCTAGGTATCTCCATGGAATCTAACAAGGTGGATGCTATAACCAATTGGCCTGCTCCCCGTAATAAGAAAGAAATCCAGAGATTCTTAGGGTTCGCGAACTTTTATCGCAAATTCATTAAAGGGTTTTCACATATTGTTCAACCCTTGACTTACTTAACACGTAAACATATAAAATTTGTTTGGAATCAGTCAGCAGAAGATTCTTTCATTAGTCTGAAACAGAAATTTATTACAGCTCCGATTCTACAGTTCCCAGATCCCAGTTGTCAATACACCCTGGAGGTTGATGCTTCCGAGTATGCCCTTGGGGCAATCCTTTCTCAAAGAAAGTCTCCAACAGAACCTCTTCACCCAATATCTTACTACTCCAGAGTAATGACCTCTGCAGAAATGAATTATGGTATTGGTGATAAGGAGCTTCTTGCTATCAAATCCGCCCTGGAGTTCTGGAGACATCTTCTGGAAGGAACACAACACCCTATTCTGATATATACTGACCATCGGAATCTTGAATTTCTGAAATCTAACAAAACCCTGACTTCACGTCAAGTCAGGTGGAGTCTTTTCTTTTCACGATTTGATTATATCATAACTTATAGGCCCGGCTCCAAAAATCTCAAGGCAGACTCTCTTTCTCGGAAGGATCCGAAACCTTCACATATAGAAACACCTGAATCTATCATACCTCCAGACAGAATAATCTGTTTAACTACCAGCTTTAAAACCACCCTAAAACAGCATCTCTCTCAGGACTCATCTTTGCAGCAACTTGGATTAAACAAACATCAGGACGGTTTGTACTACCATGACAATCTACTTTATATACCTGAAGCTCTTAGGGATGAGATTGTTGGTTATGCTCATGACTCACTATTAGCAGGTCATCCTGGAGTTCATAAAACATTGCATTTATTAAAGAGAGATTATTGGTGGCCCAAAATGAATGACACAGTCACTCGATATGTACAAAGTTGTCCCACATGTACCACTAAAAAACACCCACATAACCGCCCTTATGGTTACCTTCTTTCGCTTCCAATCCCAGACAGACCTTGGACAGACATCGCCATGGATTACATAGTGGACTTACCATCTTCATCAAATTTCAACACCATATTAGTGGTGGTTGATTTGTTTTCTAAAATGGCTCATTTCATTCCCCACAGGGGTCTTCCAACAGCTTCAGAAACTGCCTCTCTATTCTTAAACAACATAGTGAAACTTCATGGATTGCCTAAATCTGTCACTACGGATAGGGGGTCACAATTCACATCCAGGTTCTGGACCCAGCTATGTCGTACCCTCAACATCTGTAGAAGACTTAGCTCAGCCTATCATCCCCAGACAAATGGGCAAACGGAAAGAACTAATCAGTCACTTGAGCAATATCTCCGCTGCTATTGTACTTTAGAACAAGATAATTGGCATTCACTGTTGGCCACTGCCGAATTTGCTCATAACAACTCACTACACTCCTCAATGAAAACCACACCATTTTTCATCAACTATGGGTTTCATCCATCCTATCATCCTACCTGTACGTCTGATTCTACACTTCCAATGGTAAATGATACAGTCAATTCCATTGCTAATGGTTTTGCTTCTTTAAAAACAGTATTAGAAGTGGCACAAACTACCCAGAAGCATCATTATGATTTACGCAGATCTAAACCTCCGGATTATGCTGTTGGCGACAAGGTCTGGCTTAGTACAAAAAACCTACGTTTAAAGATTCCTAGTAAAAAATTAGGTGCATTGTATTTAGGTCCGTATGAGATTATTAAAGTAATCAATCCTAATGCCGTGACTCTACAATTACCATCTACTCTGAAGATACATCCAACGTTCCATGTGTCCTTGTTAAAACCCTACTCCTTGGTCAGGGGTAACTTACAGAGTTCTTCTGTTGTTCCTCAAGTCAGTGATGATGTTGAATATGAAATCGAATCTATCTTGGACTCCAGATACCTTCATGATCAACTACAGTATTTGGTAAGATGGAAGGGTTATGCTCCTGAGGAGGATTCGTGGGAGCCATCCTCAAACTTCTCTGCCCCCCAACTCCTCTCTTTGTACCACCGGAGAAATCCTGAACGTCCTGGTCCTTGATCCGCGGAGCGGCTCCTTGAGGGGGGAGTTCTGTCAGGATTTTACCATTCTGTACCTTTAACTACTAATTATCATACTGCTATTTAAGGCTCCACCTACTGTTGAACGTTGCTTGGTAATTTGTTCAGTCACCCACTGTTCCTGAACACTTCACACCCAGCTATTCCCTCCTGTCTAAGTTGGGATTTCCTGCTACTGATGCTAGTTCCTGTTACTCAAGTCTTGTGGTTTTGCAGCTCCACAACTTTGTTCCTGTCTCTCTCGCTGCTTGCTTCCTGCTTACTCGCATGCTGGTCCGTTGGCGTGTGACGTCACTAGGTGAAACCGCAGCCTCCACACACTCTCACTGAATCTCGGCACACGCTGTGTGCATTTCTTCTCTGGTAACTCCGCTTCTGCTCCACTCTGAGGATACTATTTGGGAAGTCGGTTTGTATGTATTATCATCAGGATTACCGGTCTGTATTACCAATTTACAAATAAGGATATCTTGCCTTTCATGTCATTTGCTACTGCTTGCCTCAAATAATCAAGTAATCAAGTTTACCTGCCATACTAAGCTATTAACCAGTTTATCTCATGCACTTGCTGTTACATGAACTATTCCGCTTGTGATTCACTATGTTGACTTGCACAGTGACTTTTGCCGTATCTATCATTTGCCTAAATAGCACTGCTCCATTTGCATTAACCTCTGATGAACTTTATGTGCTTAAACTGACTTTAACCCAACAACTACTCTCAAACTGCATATCTCTTATCTGGTTGTAAATAACCAACGAAGCTACCCTGCACAACTCTATCTAAAGTGTGTGTGTGTGCCTGTGCAAGTTATGTAAATATTTTATATGTGTGTGATGCGAGTCTACAACTAATTTGGATGTGAATAAGCTTCTCCCTAAACTTTGGATTCTGAGTTATCCTACATTACCATACTATATTACTGTTTAGCTCATATCCAACTCCTTTTGGTATACCATCTTCACTCTGTATCCTACAGTAGTGACCCTCAGATCTATGAGCATAACAGGGTTCACACAAGTTAGATCTTAGTGAACCCGAGGTAAGGTGTGAGACTGAGTGGTCCTGCATGAACAAGGGTACTAGTTCATACTTAAACATTACAAGAAGCTATCAATTAGGTCAGGCATGGTGATAGATATTGTCCTTGATCCCTGCCATTTGTCATGTAAAGTCTGTAGAGCCTGTTGCTCCAAATGGGCCACTATCTCGTTGTATATGTTGGTAATTGAGTGTGAGCCTCGTAGCGTAGCGCGGTATAATCTATCTATACAGGAACTAGTGTTCGTGAGCTGATTAGTAGTAATGAGGGCCCTAACATAGTGTCTACATTGGAAATAGGCAAACATGGTGCCCGGTGGAAGGTTGTGTGTCTCTCTCAGAGCCTGGAAAGGTAGGATTTGCAATGTAATGGGGTTAAGAAGTTGCGCGATAGATGTTAGCCCAAGGGTCTCCCATATGCGGAAGGCCCGTGTAGTGTATCCCGGGATGAACTTGGGGTTTCCTTGGAGAGGTAAATATTTGGTGGTCTCATGGTCAATCTTCCAGAATCTGCACATTCTGTGCCACGCTCTAAGGGGGTCCCGAAAGAGTATGCTTTGAGAGATGTGGGAGGGGAGGGAGGATAGTTTAGCATGTGGTAGATAAGCTGCATTGAGAGGTGCAATTAAGTCCAGTTCCACGGCGGGGCTAAAGTAGGTGGATTTGGTAAGCCACCCCATGGTCAGTTTAGCTAGCGTCGCCCAATTATACCATTGGATATTTGGAAACTTAAGGCCTCCCGCATTCACTGACATAGATAGTTTAGTTTTACTAATCCTATGCTTCCTCTGGCTCCAGACAAATGAGGCAAATATAGTAGTAATATTTTGAATGTCTTTATTGTGGAGTAGAAGAGGGAGCATCTGCAAGGGATATAAAATTTTAGGGAGAATGATCATTTTGAGAAGGTGAATTCTACCATGTAAAGTTAAGGGGAGCCCCCGCCAGCTTCTGGTAAGAGCCTGGGTACTGGCTATGACTCTAGGAATATTGAGGTTGTATAGGAGCTTAGGGTCAACATGGAGTTGGATGCCTAAATATTTAAAGGACCCAGCTGTGACCTGTACGTTAGTGTCGCTAAGTGTGCTATTTTTGCTATTTTGGAGCCATGTGACTTCCGATTTGTCAATGTTTATTTTATAACCAGTGAATCTACCAAAGGTCGATAGAATTTCCAGCAGCCCAGGCAGATTCATGGCAGGATCGCTCACATAAAGTAGCAAGTCATCTGCAAAGAGAGATAGGTGAAGGAGTTGTGAGTGAATCCGAAGGCCAGGACAGTGTTGGCGTATGTAACAGGCTAGTGGCTCAATTGCCAGATCAAATAGGAGCGGGGACAGTGGGCAACCCTGCCTGGTTCCCCTACCCAGCTCGAAGGAGGGAGACAAACCATTATTTATGATTATGGATGCTGAGGGAGAGTCGTACAGTCTTTGTATGACCTCTAGGAAATGCCCCGTTATTCCAAATTTGGCCAGCGCTGTATAGAGATGGTCCCATTCTACCCTATCAAACGCCTTTTCAGCGTCTACAGCAAAAAGGCAAGCGTCAGGCAGTGGATCATCCATGGAGGACACTTGGGCTCTGTGATAGTGGTCAATGACCGCAAGCGTTTTTCTCAGGTTGAATACCGAGGAACGATGCTTGATGAAACCCGTTTGATCGGGGTGCACCAGAAAGTGTAGCACCTCTGCCAACCTATTAGCCAGGATTTTAGTTAGCAGTTTATAGTCTCCATTTAGTAAGGAGATCGGCCTGTAAGAGGAGGGCACCATAGGATCTTTATCGGGTTTGAGTATTACACAGATGTTTGCGTCAGAAAATCTGGGGTCAGGGACAGAGGCCCCAGAAAGATACGCAGAGAAAAGGGTCGCTAGAGTGGGGGCTATGTCAGAGGCTAAGAGTTTGTAATACTCTGCGGGGAGACCATCAGGTCCCGCCGCTTTGCCAAGTTTGATGCGTTTAATGGTGTCTATCACCTCCCTCGGCTGAATGGGGGCATTAAGAGAGGACAGTTGGTCCTGCGTCAGAGTAGGGACACCCACATTATTCCAGAATGAGCATTTGTCAGGTTCTGAAATCTCTTGCTTAGAGTACAGGCTGGTGTAGTAAGAGACAAATTCACGCATAATTGTCGGGGTGTCGGTGCATAGTTTTCCCTCAGCAGCCAGCGCTGGGATATATGTTTTAGGTGTAACCACCTTGACCATGGAGGCCATGGTTTTACCAGCCTTGTTCCCATATCTGTAAAACTTCCCCTGTCTATGAATAGCATACGCGTTATCTGAATATGTGTATCTCTCTCCTTTTTGAGGTCGTAGTACTGTTGTCTAGTTTGGGGTGAGGGATGAGAGAGATAGTTGTTATACGCAATTGCAAGCTTTGTTAACATTTCGTCTGTGATTTTCTTGCTCTTGCGGTTGTGATGTGAGGTATAAGCTGTAATTCTTCCTCTCATAACAGCCTTAGAGGCATGCCAGAAGAGGTCTGAATTATCTCTGTGTTTTGCATTATCTGCATTGTAATCTATCCAGAAAGAGCGCAGTTGTTGCCGAAAGTCGGCGTTATTGTAAAGGAAAGAGGGGAATCGCCAAGTTTTCTGTAGATTAGTTGGTGGGGTGGAGTCTAGAAGGAGCAGGATAGGTGCGTGGTCTGATATGGTCACAGGAAAGATCTTAGTGAGAGGGACATGTGGTGTGAGGGTGGGAGTAGTCAGGAAATAGTCAATCCTAGACATGGTATGATGTGTTTTAGAAATGCAAGTATAGTCCTTGTCTGTTGGGTTGCGCAATCTCCACAGGTCTACTAGTCCTAAGTCTGTTTTGAGTCTATCAATGAGTTTTACCTCAGCTTTCTGTCTACGTGATACGGTTCGTAGGGGCGGCCCAGTCGAGACTTCCACAAATCTGTCAAGCGGCAAGAGTTGCGTCATGTTAAAGTCGCCCCCTACGATTATTGGGAGCTCACCTCTCCTCGCTAAACAGAGCTGTAAGTGTTGCCAAAAATGTGGCGAGAGATTATTCGGGCCATATACATTGCAGAGTAGATATGATTTTGATGCAATACTGAGAGTGGTAATTATGTAGCGTCCCCTAGGATCTAACTGTGTATCTTTGAAAGTGGCAGAAAGACCTTTTCTAATCAAGATAGCTACTCCCCTCCTCCTTCCCTCCGTTGGGGTATTGATAACCTGCCCCACCCATCTAATTTTAAGCTTGTCATGTTCCTCCTGAGTTAAGCGGGTTTCCTGTATGAGGGCTATGTCAGCGTGTATGGAGTTCAAGAAGTGCAGTATTTTACTGCGTTTAGCGGGGGATGTAATGCCCCCCACGTTCCACGAGACTATATTACATCGTGCTGCCATACTATGTGTAGTAGAGGAGACATTAAATGGGGCATGATGGAATAATCAAGGGAGAGGGGAAGCAGGGAGGCGGCCTCTCTCTCCAGTGCTGTCAGGCAGTGGAGAAGTGTGTCAGAAGATCTGGTATCGTGTGCCAGGGTGCAGTACTTACATAAACAGGGAGGCAGAAGAAACCAAGGCAATAGCTCACAAGACCACCAAAGCTCGGACAATCTCCGCAGTTGGTGTCCCCCGGAGTGGAGGCAAGAATTCTGATGGAGGCAGAGAAAAAAAAGCATCAACAGGGCACAAAACCACATTCCCAAACCCTCACTAGATCCCCATCTCATTCCACCGGTGTTACCAGTCACTTCGCCCATGTGGGAGTGAGAGATCAAGGTCACCTCTCGGTTAATGCTTTTGAGTGGAGCACCGGGGGAATGGTAGACATGCTGTAGTAACAGTGTAGATAAGGACATACAGGCACAGAAAAGTAATATCCAAGCCCAGCATTTCAAAGCACATAGTTTAGGGGTATTTCCGCTATCCTGGTCTATAGCTAGGCCTGGGCCAGACGAAGTACAGGGTATAGGGGCTTTCAAGTGCATCCCGGGAGGCTCCTGTGCACTGGGAGATAAGATGGTGACTAAAAGCTTATCAAGGATTTCTTTTTTAATTAAGAAGAAATACGCCCAAAACAGGCAAGGGTATCGTTGCAAGTGCATGGTTAGAATGCTGGCACTAGGGTATACAGATGCATAGGGTTTCCAGGCAAGGAAAAGGGTCAAATAAATTAAAGTTAACAATAGGCGATAGGAGGGTCTCTGCGGTAGAGTACAGTTGGCCGAGGCCGGACTAGGCGGGATATGTGTGGTAGGAGGGGAGCCTTTATCAGGAGCAAAAGGTAACAGGCCATCATCAGTTCCAGTTGTGCCTACGTAAGGGACTGGATATGTGCTATGCTTAGGGCCCCAAGCCCTATGATTTAGAGGTGAAAGCATTAAAACAGAGGGAACAATAGCAATAACAATTTTTTTAACCTTCAAGAACATAAAATAACAGCTAACATGATAGATCTCAACCATTGGTGATATGAGTATAGTCTCAACCTGGATCGCCACCCTGACCGGGCAGCCAAGGAAAACTGCGGCAGGGGTATGCTGCTGCAATGGTAGGAGCAGTAGCAGATAAGTCAGAATCTTTTTAGGAGGAGGACCTCTCACTTGGTCCGCTTCTAGAGTGTTTCCATAGGCGAAAGATGTTTCACTTCCTTGGACCCCCATAGGAAGACAGAAGAAGAAGGGAAAAAGGTGCAAGAAATTTGGTTGCCCAAAATCAGTGCACGTCATCTTGCATGTCCTTGTCCAGGAATGTTTGCAGTTCCTTTGGGTTGTTGAAGTATTTAGGCCCGGTAGGTGTCTGCAGCCTTAACTTAGCCGGATACAGTAGTGTAGCTTGCTTCCCTTCTTTGTGTAGCCTAGAGCAGAGTGGGGCGAAATCTCTTCGCATCTTGGACACTTCAGCAGAGAAGTCTTGAAAAATCAGGAGTTGTTTTCCTTCAAATTGCAATTGTCCGGTATGAGCCCGGTATGCTCTCAACAGAGCCAACTTTTCCTGATAATTCAGGCATTTGAAAATTACCTGACGTGGGCGAGAGTTCAGTGTTTCAAGTCCCTTATCCGGGCCCAGACGGTGTGCACGCTCCACATCTAAGGGTAGTTGGTCTGCATTCATCTTTAGAAGCTTGGGCAGGGTTAAGGCAGTGAATTCCAGCAGATTTTTTTTGTTTTGTTTTTTATCGTTTCCGGGACCCCCACTACCCGCAAGTTGTTCCTGCGACTCCTATTTTCAAGGTCGTCTACTTTCTCTTGCAGCGCTCTATTCTGTCGCTGGAGTTGTCTGACTGAGGTGGATGTAGATGCCTGCATATCCTCCACATCAGAGATGCGTTGCTCGGCGTGTGTGAGCCTTGTTGAAAATTGGCGCACTTCGCTAGTGAGTGTGTCAACCCCTGCCTGAAGAGTCTCCATTTTGGGGAGGAAAAAGGATTTAAGCTCCTGAAGTAGTGCAGTCGAATCTGTCGTGATGACATGGGAGGCCCTAGGGGAGGGCGGAGGGTCAGGATGTAGATCTGTGGCTGGCCGCTTCTTCTCTGTATGCTTGCCTCTGGAAGTCATTATATCTGCAGCTTTGCTGGTAATAGGTGCGAAATAATGGTCAAGCTTCATACAAACAGTGTGCTGATAGTTGCAGAGTTTAAATGGTAATTGCTTGTTATGGCCTCTAGGTGGCAGTGCAGGATAGTAAATGCTGATGGCAGGATCAGCCTCAGAGAAAAGTAGCAGGGGTTATTCACCAGAGTCTCACAGTTGAGTTGTGTAATAAAAAGATTTCACCCAGAGGTGTTGTAAACGGTAAATACCAATCCAAAAAGATAGTGAGAGAGCATCTGAAGCATGAAGCAGAGTAAAAGTTGAGCTGGTGCAGTCCTTCATAACATAAGCACAGGCAGTAAGCTCCTATCATGTAGCTCCACAGCTTCCACAGCAAGGTTTCATAGGGGATTAGAGAGTAGATCAAAGAAGGAGCGTGTTGTCAGCACTGTTAAAGAGTCTATCTTCCAATGGCTGTGCGGGGGTTTATAGAGTGAGAATGTTTAGAGAGTCACTGCAGGGAGGGCTGTGTGCTGTGAGCAGGAAAATATATGGTAGCAGAATCCCACGTGGCAGTTCTTATGTGTAAGGCTGTGGACCTAAAGGTTCCCCATTTCTGCCTTCCTACTAGGGACAACGATGCAAGATGTTACAGCCTGTAATTCAGTGGCCCCCAAGCTACACAGGCCCACTCCCTACACAAGCACAGTCTCTATTTCTCCCCCTATAATGCTCGTTTAGCTAATTGAGCGGTACCTCTTGAAGTGCGTCTTTGTGTGTTTTTGCGGTCACTTCTTACCGCTCCTCTGTAGTGCCGGGTACGTTCTCCGGTGCCCTGTCCTGTCCGGCAGGTGAAGGAGAGAAGGGGCCGCAGGCCAAGATGGCGCCTGAAGTTAGCGCTCCGTTGCGCAGTGTTATCGTTCCGGGGGCAAGGGCAGTGTGGTAGCCCTTCACACGGCGTCGCCAGCTGAGGTGGGGTATCAGAGTGTCCCAGCAAGGCTATCTTGTGTGGGTTTTGGTCTGGCAGTAAACTTTTGATCGTTTTAGGGAGCTGGATATGCGGAGCTCCTTTCGTTTGCTGCCAGTCCGTTGCGCCACCCACCGGAAGTCCTCTTTTTTTACACAATTTTTACACACTTTTTTATATATATTTTTTCACATATTTTTATATTTTTTAATTTTTAATTTTGCAATTTTTCTCCACTTTTATTTTTTTTATTTTTTCCAATTTTTCATTCATTTTTTCATTTTTTGTACACCTAATCTCACTGGATACCCTCTTCACTGGACATATTGGGACACTCACTGTATTGGATCACACTGGACTAATTGTACTTAATCTATTTGGGACATTGCTTATATTTTATATTATATTTTATATTTCTTATTAAATTAGGTATTATTGTCAAGGTTATTCTAGTTATTTTTTGGTCTTAAGATATTACACGTATCACATCTCTATTCCTCTTTGTGCAGTAACTAACTAGGATTTTAATATTTGTTACTTTGAGATAGTCAGACTATCACTATTATCTTATTACTCTGTCTTTGATGAAATAACTTCTTATTACAATTAAATATATAATTTTATGTGGCTTTTTATGAGATTTTATTCTTTTTTAACCTTTGGATTCCACCTTATGCTTTCCTTACCTCCTCTCTGGGTTTTTTTTTTTTAGCGCTCCCCTGTTGCATATATATTTTTTATACTCAATCTTTGAGATCTGGTTGAGAGATCTCGCTTTCTTTGGGAGGAGCTTGAGTGGTAGCTTTATTGGCGCTGGAGATACCCATTAGTTTATATGTTTGTAGGTGACCAAATACTTATTTTCCACCATAATATGCAAATAAATTCTTTCCAAATCAGACAATGTGATTGTCTAGATTTGTTTCCACATTTTGTCTCTCATAGTTGAGGTATACCTATGAGGAAAATTACAGGCCTCTCTCATCTTCTTAAGTGGGAGAACTTGCACAATTGGTCGCTGACTAAATACTTTTTTGCCCCACTGTATCTTTCCTAATCTGGTTAATCAGTGGGTTATAGTTATATTTATAAAGATGTTGTATTTGCGCTCATAGGTTTATACCCAAATATCTGAGCGTATTCCCCACCCATTTAATCTCGAAATTGAGTTACAATAATTCTTGGATCTTATGAGGGATGGCTATGGGGAGAACCTCACTTTTATCTGCGTTTATCTTAAACCCTGATATCGCTGAGAAAGTATTCAATAATGCATATTAGTTGGGGAGTGATATCAGTGGTTTAGTAATGGTTAAGAGAATATCGTCCGCGAATAGACCTAATTTGTATTCTGATTTTGCAATCATGACTCCTGCTATGTCTGGGTGTGCTCTAATTCTGGCTGCCAATGGTTCGACATATAAGGCAAATAGTAATGGCGCTAGCAGGCATCCCTGTCTAGTACCATTAAAGGGACACTGTACTCAAATTTTTTCTTTCGTGATTCAGATAGAGTATGGCATTTTAAGCAACTTTCTAATTTACTCCTATTATCAAATTTTCTTCATTCTCTTGGTATCTTTATTTGAAATGCACAAATGTAAGTTTAGATGCCGGCCCATTTTTGGTGAACAACCTGGGTTGTCCTTGCTGACTGGTGGATAAATTCATCCACCAATAAAAAAGTGCTGTCCAGAGTACTGAAACCAAAAAAAAGCTTAGATGCCTTCTTTTTCAAATAAAGATAGCAAGATAATAAAGAAAATTTGATAATAGGAGCAAATTAGAAAGTTGCTTAAAATTGCATGCTCTGTCTGAATCACAAAAGAAAAAATTTGGGTTCAGTGTCCCTTTAAGTATAGGGAATATTTTAGATCTAATGGCCCCCCGCGGTCACTTGAGCTTGTGGGTGTGAATAAATTACCTGTATCGCTGTCATGAATGTTCTGTCAAATCCCAACCCACCTAGAGTTGCCTCCATATATCTCCAGTCAATTCTGTCAAACGCCCTCTCCGCGTCTAGTGAAAGGAGCAGCTAAGGCATTCAAGCTCCCCCAGGTAGTGAATAATATTAGTACTCTCCGTATATTATCTGGGGCCTCTCTGTCTTTGATAAATCCCACCTGGTCAGGATGGACCAGGTAGGGCATAATCGGTTTAAGGCGGTTAGCCAATATCTTGGTGAAGATTTTTAAGTCCTGATTTATCAATGAAATCGGACGATAGTTCTGGCATTTCCTGTGGTCCTTTCTGGGCTTAGGGATCACCACTATTTTTGCTTGCAACAAGTCTCGCAGAATCTGATTACCCTCCATAATGTGGTTACAAAATTTGGTCAGGTGTGGGATTAACATGTTCCTAAATAATCTATAATATTCCCCTGGGAAACCATCAGGGCCTGCTACTCTGCCCGGTTTTAGGTCTCTAATAGCCCCCAGAACCTCCAAATTGGATATTGGTACGTTGAGTGTTTCTTTCATATACTTCAATTTTATCATAATACCCTCTGTTATTATGATGGAAATCGTTCCATTGACTGGACAACCAAGTATTAAATTTAGTATTCTCTAACATAAAACATGGAAATGTTGAAAAATTATTTACGCGCTTTTCAGCTTTTATCAATTGAAATTTGATGGAAATTATTGCGTGATCTGAGACCAATATATCATGAATTTTAGGTTCTGAATCTAATAAAATGAGCTGCTCTGAAACAAGAATAAAATCAATTCTGGAGAATAAACGATGGGTCTTGGACACACATGTATATTCATAGCTTTCTGGGTTTTAAATTCTCCAGATATCATTAAGTTTTAAGGCCGTACAGAATTTTTTTAAAATACTGGCCAATTTTTTCACTCTTAACCTTCTCTTTAGTTGAGGATCTGTCTAACTTAGGACATAGTGTCATGTTGAAATTGCCAGCAAGAATTAGCTTTTCACTAGCAATTGAGTATAATTTACTTTTAATAGTGTCCCAAAACTGTGGAGAAAACACATTTGGCCCATATATATTATCTATCATATATTGTGTACCACCAATTATTAAGTAAACAAATATATACCTACTATTCAGATCACGCTCCACTTTTAATACTTGATATTCTAATTTTTTGTGTATTAAAATTGCAACACCACAGCTCCTTTTAGTGGAAAATGTGGCCAATACTTCCCCAACCCATCAAGTCTTTAACTTGCTTAATTCACTCTCCTTAAGATGCGTTTCCTGAATCATGGCAATGTCGGGGGCGTGTCTACCCTGCTGTGCTATTATTTGCTTGCGTTTTATTGGGGAAGAAATTCCCCTGACATTCCATGACAGGATATTCAACTGTGTACCCATTTAAGGATACTCTGTATACTTAAATGACACATAGAGAGATGGAGCAACAAAATAATAATAAAAAAAAAACACTGCACATAACACAAAACCAAACTTCTAACATACCCCTACCAAGCGAATTTTCTTTGTTAACTGACCTTTGGTCACTCAGGTAATAAAAAAGTACAAATTTTATTAACCCTATTTTCCATAAGGATGAACCTTGGTTCCTTAAAAAAAATGATTTAAATAGCGGCCAGCAATCCCTGCGCTTCTTGGACATTATTTAATATGTTAATTTTTCACTTAACATCCACCCATAGTTTGGCTGGATATAACATTCTAACTTTCCAGCCTTTTTTGGTGAATTGAGAAAAATAGGGGAACATAATTTTCCTTTTTTTTCGAGTTTCGTTAGAGAAGTCTTGGAACATCAGTATTTTATGATTATTTACAGTTAATGTACCAAGTTCCCTATAGAGTTTAAACATTTCTATCTTGTCTTGATAATTCAAGACTCTAAATATGAGTGTTCTGTTGAACCCTGTATCCTCCGGTTTAGATCTAATAATACCCACCCTATGAGCTCTCTCTATTTTTAACGGAAGATTTTCCTCAGGTATACCAAGAGCTTGTGGTAGTATTAATGAGGTAAATTTAATTAAGTCTGAGTAATTCATATTTTTTGGAAGGCCTACAATACGTACGTTGTTATGTCGAGACCTATCCTCAAGGTCTTCGAGTCTAGTATTGATCAACTGAATATACCTTCCCTGTTCCTGGATTAAATTATTCTGGGTACTAACCTGATCCTCCAATTCCGAAATTCTGCTCTCTGCTTCTGTCACCCTTATCACAAATTGCCTAATTTCGTTGGATAGTATGGATACTTCAGAGGTGATAGAACCAAGCTCTTTCTTAATTGTGGGGGTGGGGGAGGGGGAGGTGACGACACATCATTTCTTGGTTTATGTTAGATGTACATCAATAAGCTTAGTTTGTTCATATTTTGATAACCACTTGTCTATTTTCTGACCGTCTTATGGGGATAAAGATCCTTTACTTATCCAGTAATACCATATTGCTTGGGTTGTTTCTTTGTTGTCTAGAATACTTGAAGCCATCTCATACATAGTATATGTGTGGTGAATTTTGTTATATATCTCTGTCCAAGTTGGAGTTCCAGTTTTCCAGTGTCTAGCTATGCATATCCTCGTGATCGTGCACAAGATCTTAATGAATGTATTTATGTGTTTATTATATTTATTGATATGCTCATGTAGTATAGCCTGTTGGATTGTGAGATTGATATGTTCATCTAGGAAGAGAGATAGTCGGTTCCATGTCCCCGAAACTTCCTTACAATCCCACCACGTGTCTGTAAGTCCCTATTTCTCCACAACCCCTATAGCACAACCTGGTACCTTGTGGATACATATGGGCTGTTCTCGTGGGTGTTAAGTACCATCAGTAAATAGTCTTATTAACATTTTCCTTGAGATCTACACTAATAAGGCCTTTCTCAGCATTCTGAAAAATAATTTCCCATTCTTTTATGTCCTTACAGATAAGTAGATCCTGTTCCCATGCTAGCATAGTCGAGGTTTTAGAGGTATTTTGGGTGGCTTGTATGTGTACATATAGTAAAGAAATAGCATGTTTATTACGATCTTCTGTTTTACAGAAAGTTTCTATTGGGGTAGTGTTGTCTTCTCTGCGGTGTTTTAGGTATGTGTGTATAGCCGAGTATATCTGTAAATACATATACCAATGCAGTTTCAGTGGGTCATTACTGGCCCTTTAAAGGGCAATGTCAGCAAAAAGACCAGAATAATCCCCTGGGATCCACTACCTTCAGACTGTTATAAGAATTATATATATAATTTCAATAAATCTTAGGGTGAATTCCTATACAATAGAGGGACCCAAGACCCCTATGCAATTTACATGGTTGTTCTTAAGAAAATATGCAGATAGTCATATAATTACCTTAACCCACAGAGTTTCAATTTCTATACAGCTCAAGTTGTCATATCTGTAGTTCTATACTGTCACAGATACCAGACAGCTAAGGCTATCCCCTACAACCTCACCCCTGTTGTTTCTCAGTGGTTTTGGACTCCTCAGAGCAACCACAATCTCTGGAAGCGTTTGTTTGCATGGTTTTGTGTTCCAAACTTGTTTAGATAAGAGCTGGTCTATGACCTGGAAAATCCTCCTAGGCTTGTTGGGCTCCTGGGGCTCCTGGAACTCCTGGTCGGCCACCTCACAACGGACACCCGTCTAACCCCTCTCAGGCTGTCCGGGCTCTTGGAACTCCCGGTCGGCCACAGGACAGCAGGACACCCGCTAACTTTACCCTTGGTTGTTCCAGCAACCATGTGCCCCAGAACTCCGCTCTTTTGGGGATTTGTAGCCCTTAGGGAGGACAAGAGGTGGGGAAATTACCGGAGGGGATCTGCTTTGGGAACCAGGGGTTTTGGACACCCCTACCCCCATAACTTCAACAGGCTGTATCTCCAGTCCCCAATAACAAATCATGCCGCTGTTTGGACTGTGGCATCTGGGGACCGAGAGCTTTAAACTGAAACCCTGGAAGTGCCGCCTCTCTCCCGGGATCACCCCAAAACCGTCACCACTGTGTCCTGGGATTCTTTGAGACTATGGTTGCTATGGAGGCACCGGTCAGTCTGGAGGGGCGGGAATGGCGGGAAAACTGTGGCATTGTCAAGATGTGCGTGTGTGTATAAAAGATGTGTGTTTGTCCCAATAAAGTCAGTTCTTGTTTCACCTGAATGCTAGTCTGTCTAGTTAATTGGGTTAGCTCCAGCTAAAATCACTTTCCTGGGCTACATAGCAGCCTATTCCAGGCAAAGGAAGGATCTTCTGGCAGAGCTACCCAGTCGGAGTTGCTGGAGTCTGCCACAGGGTGGGACACTGAGTACTGGTGCTGTCGGGCATCAGGGGTGGCTACAGGCTGTGGTCACTTGCAAGCTACATAGCTGCAGTTGGCAGGGAGGAAGCAGGACCCATTTGGCAGAGCTACCCAGTCGGGGTATCCATCACATTGGTGGCAGCGGTGGGATCTGCTTCTTCCACACGGTTCCTGCTGACAGAGGAGAAGTGCCACAGTAACCGGTAACCATGGAGGCCGAGTTCCGATGGAGAATGCCAGAGGCGCTGGCCCCACTGTATGGTCCTGGTTCTGCACAGAAAGAGCGGGAATAGAGGAATTTTTTCCATCAGCGACTCTGGAGGAAGGCTCTCCAACAGGAGTGGGACTGTTTTGGAAAGGTCCTCCCCACTGATACGGAAAGGTACTGGCTCCAGCTAGATTTATGAATGCCTTTCCTGGGAGAGCAGCCCAGGGAGGAACAGCTGATTGCCCTACATGGACTGGTCCAGACAGAGATGGCGCTGGAGGATGGCTACCGAGCCCTCCAGTGGTATGTTATGCATGTGCGGTCATGGCTGGAGGAGGTCTACCCAACAGAGGGCTTTGGCGGCCCTGGATTACTATTTGAAAAGATGCTAAAGGACCCCGACTTTGGGGATAAGACTGACAAAAGACTGGCTGAAATTCACGGATACCGAGAGAGACTGTTGGATCTCTCGGGAGTGCCTTGGCTTGAAGCCGATTGTCCAGGAATGGGAACTGGAAGTGGCATATGCAGAGCTGCTGGATCCCGATCAGCAATCTGGCTCCGAGCTTATGGTCTTGGAACAGGGGGCCACCCTAGCAAAAGCGCTGGCAACAGGGCAGAGAGCCGCCAGCCTCTGTCTAGCACCTGCAACAGCTCCAGGAAACCAGGGAGAGAAGGAAGTCGTCCTCCCTCCCCTTACAGAGAACCCCTTGCAGGGAGAGATGGATGTTGATAACTCTCCCCAGCAGCAGAACCCCTTCCCAGGAGAGGAGACAGTCGGTCTCTCTCCCCAGCGGCAGAGCCAGGAGCAGGGAGAGGAGACAGGCAGTCTCTCTCCCAAGCGGCAGAGCCATCCCCTGGGAGTGGAGGTAGTCATCCTCCCTCCCCGTAAGCAGAACCCCTTCCTGGGAGAGGAGACAGTCGGTCTATCTTCCCAGCGGCAGAGCAAGGAGCAGGGAGAGGAGACAGTCGGTCTCTCTCCCCAGTGGCAGAGCCATCCCCTGGGACCAGAGATAGTCGTCCTCCCTCCCCGTAAACAGAACCCCTTTCAGGGAGAGGAGACAGTAGGTCTCTCTCCCCAGCGGCAGATCCATCCTTCGGGAGTGGAGGTAGTCGTCCTCCCTCCCCTTACAGAGAAGCCCTTGCAGGGAGAGATGGGTATCGATATCTCTCCCCAGCGGCAGATCCATCCTTCGGGAGTGAAGGTAGTTGTCCTCCCTCCCCTTACAGAGAAGCCCTTGCAGGGAGAGACGGGTATCGATATCTCTCCCCAGCGGCCGAATCCCTTTCTGGGAGAGGAGACAGTTGGTTTCTCTCCCCAGCGGCAGCACAGTTTCCCATGGAGCGGAGGTAGCAGATCTCCCTCCCCAGTGGTAGATCTCCTTCTCGGGAGAAGAGACAGACAGTCTCTCCCCTCAGTAGCTTGGCAGGGTCTCTACCCTTTTCTTGCCCCGGAGTATTTCTCACAGGGGGCAGGCATTGCATTAGGCAAGGAGGAGAAAAGCTTATACAGTTGGTGCAACATGTTTGCCTGCCCCACCAAGGAGCAACCTCCCCCTCTGGTCTGGGGTGGGTCTGCCGGTACTAAACCGAGTGTCATGGAGAGAGGCAGTGTGGCCCTGGAACTTGAGGACCCTGGAACTTGTGGGACAGCAATTGTTTGGGACTTTGCCTTATGTGACTATCCCTGCACCCAGGGCGCAGGGTATAAATGCCAGCTGGAACCCCCCAGGATGCCACAAGCTCTGGAGAGATGGGATTACCTCTCCCAGCAACCAAGAAGTGGAGGGCCTAGCCGGGTCTGCTGAACTGGAGGGGGGGGGAGATGTCACAGATACCAGACAGCTAAGGCTACCCCCACCCCCCTACAACCTCACCCCTGTTGTTTCTCAGTGGTTTTGGGCTCCTCAGAGCAACCACAGTCTCTGGAAGCTTTTGTTTGCATGGTTTTGTGTTCCAAACTTGTGTAGAGAAGAGCTGGTCTATGACCTGGAAAACCCTCCTTGGCTGGCTGGGCTCCTGGAACTCCTGGTCGGCCGCCTCACAATCACAATAGACACCCGCCTAACCCTTCTCAGGCTGTTCGGGCTCCTGGAACTCCCGGTCGGCCACAGGACAGCAGGACACCCGCTAACTTTACCCCTGGTCACTCCAGCAACCATGTGCCCCAGAGCTCCGCTCTTTTGGGGATTTGTAGCCCCTAGGGAGGACAAGAGGTGGGGAAACTACTGGAGGGGATCTGCTTTGGGAACCAGGGGTTTTGGACACCCCTACCCCCATAACTTCAACGGGCTGTATCTCCGGTCCCCAATAACGAATCACGCCGCTGTTTGGACTGCGGCATCTGGGGACCAAGAGCTTTAAATTGACACCCTGGAAGTGCCGCCGCTCCCCCGGGATCACCCCAAAACCGTCACCACTGTGTCCTGGGATTCTGTGGGACTATGGTTGCTATGGAGGCGCCGGTCAGTGTGGAGGACTGGGAATGGCGGGAAAACTGTGGCATTGTCTCCCTGTTTTATCAAGATGTGTGTGTGTATAAAAGATGTTTGTTTGTCCCAATTAAGTCAGTTCTTGTTTCACCTGAATGCTAGTCTGACTAGTTATTTGGGTGAGCTCCAGCTAAAATCACTTTCCTGGGCTACATAGCAGCCTGTTCCAGGCAAAGGAAGGACCCTCTGGCAGAGCTACCCAGTCGGGGTAGCTGGAGTCTGCCACGGGGTGGGACACTGAGTACTGGTGCTGTCGGGCATCAGGGGTGGCTACAGGCTGTGGTCACTTGCCAGCTACATAGCTGCAGTCGACAGGGAGGAAGCAGGACCCGTTTGGCGGAGCTACCCAGTCGGGGTAGCCGGGGTATCCATCACATATACGAACAGTAGTAACTATTTAGAAAGATAAACCAACATGCAAGATGACATTTTTCAGGCAACTATTATGACTTGCAATTTTTGAGACTGCTCACAAATTAATTCTTCAAAGATTGCATCATAATATGCCCCATTCAGGGTTTAACCGAATATTTAAACAGAATTCTGCAGGCACAACCAGGATACAATTTTTACTCCCAGATACTATTTGCGCTGTATTTCAGACTTTTAAGTCTGCTCACTACTATTTCCTTATAGGATTACTATTCAGCATATACCAAGATGTACCCAATACATCAGATTTCTTAATAGACGCTGTATTTGCTTATAAAAAAATAGAGATTCTAAATCCATGGGGGTGATCTATAATCAATTGTTCCCAGCTGACCGGAGGGGATAGCTCTTTAAGGGTAATCCCCGCATATATGTCCTAGTCCCTTAGCCAGGATTCAGCTTATATTCCAAAGCTCTTTTTGCCTTGTAGTTGAAGCTTTTAAATCTGCTCAATGCCACTTCTTTATTGAATTACTGCTCGACATATACCAAGATGTACCCGTTAAAGAAATCTCCAACTATAGCTATGTGCAGATATAGCGGACAAATATTCCATCTACCATACAGGTATGAGATTGGCCACATCAAATCCAAAGAAATGACTCTTTTAGCCGGATTTACCAAGATATATCATAGCCAATCAAAGTTCAGTTAATACTCCAAAGCAACTCTGTTCAAAAATTTTTAGGTCAGCTCATAGCCAATCTCTTATGATGTTACTGCTCAACATATACCAAGATGTACCCAAAACAGAGATTCCTAGCAAGTGCTATGTATGTAGATAGCAAACAGATACTGCATATATCATGACGATTATGAATTATTTACAATTAACAATGGTGGTAACTCTTTTAGCAGGCATCACATATATATATATATATATATATATATATATATATATATATATATATATATATATATATATATATATCATAATAAATCAGCCGATATCCGATTTTTACTCCAGCTACTCACTGCAGCTTTATTATGGGGTTAGTACCCAAGATATACCAAGATTTACCCAATACTGAGATTTACAGCAGAGAATGACTATATATACAGAAAGCAAAATACTCCAGGTACAGTTAGGCAGTACTGAATTGTTCTCAGCTTGATTTATGTTAGACAGATTTCAGCCATTATATTAGTTAACTTGTCCAGCAGGGATTCAGATTTTCTACACAGCTCTAATTGCCTTGTGAATAAAGCTTTTAAGTCTGCTCACAGCAAATTTCTTATGGAGTTGCTGCCCAGAATATACCAAGATGTACCCAATACAAAAGTGTTTCAACTGGAGCTGGATATGCATATAAAAAAAATAAATGAACCACATGTGGTGATGTAGTAGGTTATTCCCACCGAATCTTATAGGTAACAAGTTTCAAACATTATATCAAATAGGGTTAAGATGGCTGTTTCAGCCTCAGCAGCAAGTGTAGGCAATAACAATGTATTGGCACTGTATCCTTTTTATCTAGTGACCGAGTAAGATTATAATCCATCAGGGGGAGAGGGGGGGGGACGACTGGTCATTAATTGCCTCGTTTCCGGTACCAGGGAGACAGCGTGTTATGCCTGGGAGGCCCCTGGGTCTATATTTAAAGATGGTAGTTTGGGCAAACCATGTTGCAGGGATTAAACCCACATTCTCTGGTATCCTATGCTCCTGCCTCCTAAGGCAGTCATCTGCTTTGGCCCATCCTCCCAGTACACACATACACAGAAGCTCTTACCGTCCTCTGTCTCCCAGGGTTCCGGCAGGTTCTTCACCCCACTCCTCTCCCTTACCTCTTCACTCTGACGTGCGCCACTACGCCTGGATAGGGAATGGCTTGACTTCCTCCAACGAGCTGCTCACAGCTCAGTGCCTCCGGCCCACGGGTGTCACCCTACGCCACTAGGCTGATTGATAGGGGAACGCTGAAATCCATGCAGTATCCTCCCTGCACGCGCAAGCAACACTACCTGCTCCTTGCTCTGCCCCAAACGGAAGTCTATATCAGTGGCTTTCAAACCTGCCCCAAGAAGATCCAATTCTATCCCGTTCGTTTTTAATAATATTCACCATTTTTACAGGTACAGGAAAAGTTAGCGGGGGCTATCCTGTCCTCGTACACTCTGTGTAATTTAGGGATCAAAGATTCATCAGGCAACTTGGCATCTGGAACCTCTGTCAACAGAACCTCCTTTAGAAGAAAATGTGTTCAATTTTAAATCTAAAGGCTGGCTTCTCCACAGCCGGAGGCCTAGAGGTAGCAGACTCTGATCCAGAAATTTCACCCTCTGACGACTCAGAGTGTGACCGATCCTGGGATACTTGAAAGGCAGACAAATCAAGCAAATCACTGGCTGTTCCCTGGACCGGAGAGCTATGTTTAGAGGTAGAGCACTAAGGGCCTCAGACACCGCCGTCTTTAACTGCGTGGTAAAGTCTGATGGTAAAAGGCTCCCTCCCGACGGACGATCAGGCATGCTACGGGAAGCTGCATGTGACAATGGAGATGGATGGGTATGCACCTCACGGGACGGCGAGTCCTCAGAGGTGGACGGCTCAATCGTACTAAAGGAGTTAACCTTCTTAGATATAATAACTTTGTTGATGCATATGGAACATAGTTGAGAGGGCGGGCACACCAAGGCCTCCTCACAATATAGACAGGTATTACTATTAGGAATAGAGGGAGTACCCTCAAGCATATCAGGATCCTCCATAGCTTGTGCTAAAAGTAGGATACAAATAAATGCAATTTTTATTTCTCACAAAGACGGCACCGTTATACTGGGGCACTCACCAGCTCCTATACCCAGGCATCCAGAGAAGAAGCAACCTCTCAGACAGCTAGCTTGGTCAGGAAAAAGAAAACTCAAGTGTGACCACACCCGGTCACATGGTGCGCAATGCAGGACTGCCCCTGCTAAGAGAAAAAGCACGCCAAGCTACAAGCTGTGCAGCGTTCAAAGTGAAAGTAAAACACCTGTATGTTCCGTTACCGCATATCAACAGTCTATGAGCCCAAAATAAATTTCACACAAAGCAGCATAAATCAAAGAACACATTTGATTAATCCCCACTGTTCAATAACCTCCCTCAGGAGATATTAACCCACAATTCTGTAAAGATAAAAGGAGTCACACTGTGACCCTGACTTCAGCAATTTCAACATGAGTAAAAATGTAAACGATCTTACCAGAATCCGTGCTGTGGAACAGAAACACAGCCTCTCAAGTGTGACAGTCTTGTAGCATTGCTCCTGACATGGATTTGAGTGAAGAAAGCAGACAGTGAAACTCGTCAACACTGGTTGCTTAAGGAGCTGTTAGCAGGCAGTCTGGATGGGTTCGCAGAAAGACTCTCCCTGCATCTCCAGACTCTAACTTTCGTCAATGCTCTCACTGAGAGGCTAACAAGACTACAACTCCAAAATCTTTTGACACTTCTCTACCATCCTCCTGTGACGAAAGGCAAAGAATGATTGGGGGATAGGTATTTAAGCCTTTAGCTGGGATGTCTTTGCCTCCTCCTGGTGGCCAGGTTCAGTATTTCCCAACAGTAAGGAATGAAGCTGTGGACTCTCCTTATATTAAGGAGGAAATTAACTTTTGATTTTTTTTATTGCCTTCCATAACCAAAGGGGACCAGAGGTATGAAATTCATGTAACCACAAAATCAGAGGTAGTTTGGAGCCCAGTCATTTTAAAATTAAGAATCTGGAGACTATCTTCCAATTTACTAATTCAAGGCCTCATGTTTGAGATGAATATTAAATGATTAAATTGGAGCAATCCAATCCTTTTCTGTTTAGTTTGCTATATAAAAGCAGAGAATAGAGCATTAATATATTGTATATCAGATTTCCTCTACTAAAGTGACTATTTGCAAAAGTTAACATTTTGGGGAATATAAAATATTTAGGAAGCCGATTCTTAGTTGAGTGATGCACCACGTTCCACCACATCAAGTGGGATTATATTTAATCTGTACCAGAGTTTTGTGTGTGTGGAGGGGGGGTCAATACTGCAATATGTAAATAAGAGTATCTTCTGATGTCTATTTAGCCAGTAATTCTAATTTACGGATTTTAATTTTGAAGCCAGAAAACATCACAAAATGTACAGTGTTTCTAGAATAATTGGAATGTTGGTACCTGGTATGAGGGGTCAGCCGTATCCCATGCCTCTTCTAAATAAAAAACATATGATATAGAACTATTAACTATCTGTGCATGGTATTCTACAACTTTGCAATCAAGGCTGGCAATGCCCAGTGAGCATGTAGTGATTTGAACACGTGAGCCAATCCACTGACAAAATCTCCTCTATGTCCAAAGACTAGAGCAGGCATCTGAATGATCACCAGATCACTTTTTATTTTTTTTATTTTAACATTCCAGAAAGAAGAGCTTGTAATAGTACTTTTTTAATGTTGGTCACTTAAAGGGATACTAAACCCAATTATTTTTCCTCTCTCAATTCAGATAGAGCATTCATTAAGCCACCAATCAGCAAGCGCACCCAGGTGCTGAACCAAAAATGGACCCGCTCCAATGCTTACATTACTGCTTTTTCAAATAAAGATACCATGAGAACAAAGAAAAATTGATAATAGGAATAAATTAGAAAGATGCTTAAAATTGCATGCTCTGTCTGTGGGGTTTAGTATCCCTTTAAGACCTATGTTAAATAAAATTAGTCTAATTGTGTGAAAAATGTCTGCCAAGTGTTCCACTACAAAATGTAATTGTTGAGGAATTAAAAAAATCGGCCTATAAGACCTATGCATGTCTGGGTCTCTCCAGGGCTTAGTGATTATATATAGATGTGGAAATAAAACCACAAGTCAGCAATCCCTATTCAGAAGGTAATCTATGAACAACTCTGCAATTAAGATTTTGTAGCATTCTGTCGGGAGGCCATCAGGGCCCAAGGCCAAAGCCCTATCATGGAGTAGGGGACTGAATTGCTAACAAAACATCCGACACAAATGTTAAAACCATTCTGCTATATATTAAGTGGAAAAAGGTCTCATGCTCTCTACATTAAAAACTTCAACATTATTTAAAATTTTGCCTGTTTTGCTTCCATAACCATAATACTTACCTATTATTATCATAATCACAAGTTATATTTAGAGTGCCAAGAGATTCTGCAGACCTTTACTAAAAAAAAAAAAAGGTATGATACAGCTCATTTAGGGAGGAGAGAAACATCTGACTTTGTCAATTAATATTTTTTACTGTTCTCTACTGAGGGGCATCTCTGGTGTTTATTATAGGCAGGCTTTTTCGTGGGGTACTCACCAGTACGGACTACCACCACCTCTGCCATCTCATAACAGGTAATAATGTGTAATAGTCATGTAAATATTCTGTTTTCACAAGAGGATGCTGCAAGATATATCAAGCATTGTAAAAAAATGTTGTTCCTTTGTTTTTCTCTAAGTTGCAGTGCACAATATATTAATCAATGAGTCCCGGCACCTTTTTATTGTACAAAAAAGGACTAATTATAGGCATTAAAAACCTTGCTGTATAACAAGGTTGACCTGTCTCCTGCAATAACTGGTTATCTCCACTCTCATAATCACCATGACGTGTCAATACAAACCAATTGTATTACTGTGCTCATCATTAAACATGGCAATCTGCCCAAATATATTTTATATGTGATTGGAGTACCAAGTTGTGAATCAAAAAAACAGGGGAGCTTCCAGCCATCATGAAGTGTATACTCTCTACCATTGGACATGATCAACCATATTGGGGCATGAACAAAAATTATACTTGGGGGATGATTTGGTTAGTAATTTTAGAAGTCTCCCTTGCTTTTATTATTTTTTTTGCGTTATCACCAATTATTACTCACTCAATCATAGGACGTATTCCCTTTGTCACAAACACACCACTATCTAATGAAGGGCAAAACAATAAAACAAGCTAGAAAGAAGCAGTTATCGGAGCACTCGGAGGGGGTAATAATAAAAAAAAAAAAGGTGAATCTTTATTAGAACAAAAGTTAAGTGCATAAATATACAAGGGGTACAAGGAAAGCTGTCCTGAAGTGTTTTGCGCCCCCTAGTGGCACTTAGTCATAGGATATACACTCCAAAGAAACCATGTGGCCCAACCAGAGACCTCAATGAGGCTGCACATGGATATGCCCTCTTCAAGCATAAGGTGTAGTCAATAAAATAAATAAAACAGAAATATTTAATAAAACAACAATTTGGAATCCTTGTAATTTGCTAGCAGGTACTTATAGATGTGCATAGTTCATACCAATGGCTATGAATATAAAAACAAATCCATAGTAGAAATAAAAGTTAATACAAATATTAGATAAATTATGTTTGTTTAAACTACCTAGGACGTATGTTTGTTATTCGATAAGTTTTTGGTATACTATGTTAACCTTATATGTGATGATCTGGAATACATTTATTTAATATTTGTATAAATATGTTTGCTTCATCAGAAGAGCTAACTTTTTTTTATGAAATTGGGGATAAACTATCAAGTATGGCAAGAATTTAATCAGTAAAGTAAGAGACATCTCATTCTAAGTTAATATCATTTGGATGTCTCGTATCCAACTTCAAAATAGCTCTCTTTTGGTGAGTGATTTAGGTCCGTCACCCCCTCTAAAATTCCTATTGACAATCTCAATGATCTGCACTCCAAAGTTAGAGACACCAGTGAGGTGCAGACCATTGAAATGTTTAGCTATGGCTGAGTCTTTATTGAAGTTCTCAACATCCCTAAGGTGCTCTCTGACCCTGTCACGAGTTCACAAGAGGTCTGGCCTACATACTGCTGTTGGCAGTGATTGCAGGTAATGAGGTATACAACCCATTTAGTTCTACAAGTGGCATAAAGGTTTATTTCAAATGTTCTTTGTGTAGTGGTAGAATGAAAATGTTGTCACAGTATCAATGTCTTACATGCTTTGCAATTAAAATTGTTACATTTGAAATTACCTTTACGATAAAGCCAGGTTTTGTTAATTTGTTTATTTGTGTATACCATTCTTGGTGCAAGTCTAGAGCTGAGGGTTTCTGGTTTTCTAGATACAAATCTACAACTATCTGTAAGGGTTGACAAAAGATGATCATTTTCAAGTAATTTAATATGTTTTTTCAAAATTTTAACAACCTCATTGAACTGTGTAGAGTACGGGGTACTAAAGACTATGGCTCCTTCTGTGAATCGTTCCCTAGATCTTTCCTTTTTTGTTTTTTGGCCACCTCTCGCTTCTTCCTGAGCAGAGTTCAGGAGATTGAGGTCATAGCCCCTGTTAAGGAGTCTATTCTTAAGTTCCTCTGATTGTGTATCATATGTAGATTCACAATTGGTGTTCCTCCTTAGTCTGAGGAATTGACTTTTAGGGATAGACTTTAGAAGGTGTGGTGAATGTGCAGAATGGTATTGCCTGCAGTAGGTTTTCGGTAGGTACTTGACATAAATACTTGTGCCTGCTACGCTCTCTAGTGTGAGATTCAGGAAATTCACTTTTGACATATCGGACTCACCAGTGAATCATAACCTACTGTCATTGTCATTAAGGTAATTTAAAAAAATCTGTGATAGAAAAACTACTTTCCTTGCTACTGTCCACAATGAATATCATGTCATCAATTAACTGGTTAGAAAAGATGTATTGGAGTTCCCACCAACCCACAAACAAATTGGCATAAGTGGGGGCAAATTTAGCCCCCATAGCCATTCCACAAAGTTGAAGATAGAATACATGATAAAAAAAAATAATTGTGGGTTAGTAGGAACTCCAAAGAATCGAGGTATCCCTATCAAGAAACCACTTAACGTCTCTGAATTGTAAATCATGTGGAATACATGAATAGAGGGACTCTATGTCAACCACTGCCCAGCAAAATGTATTTTTCCATTTAATTCTCTAAGTTTTCTAATAGGTGACTTAGGTCCCTTAGATAGCTATACAGGCTGATGACCAGTGGCTGAAGAATAGAGTCCATCCACTAGGACACAGGCTCCAAAAGGGAGCCTATGCTCGAGACAATAGGCCTACCTTTTTTCCACATATGCTGCTAATCTTATCAAGTCAATTTCTACACTGCTTTGGAAAGCATTAATGTAAGGCCCTCTGATTTGTATGGGATAAAAATCCATGTTTAAAAAAAACAAGCTACTTTTGAATAATTAACTTTTGTGTGTTTGTTTTATTAACATGTAAATGTTTCAGAGGTACACAGTGTACAATACTTCACATCTTTCTTTTATATGGTGCTCTAATTGCATTATTCATGCAGAAATAATCCTTTCAACAACTTTTAAAAGAAAATCCTAATTAACTATTAAAAGACAAATCATTGATGGGATCAGAAGTTCTTACCTCTTTATCTGCCTTTAGTTTTGATTAACCCCATGAGTTAAAATGGAATATGGCTAATAAAAAAAATTATCTCAAAATAATATTCCCCATAAAAGATTTAAAGGGAAAATAAAAAAATAAACAAGGTAGGCTTAGCAGCACACATCTCTTTAGCACTCTGTGGCAGTAGTGTATGCGATGTTTGTAGCAATGTTATACATTGTTGTAAAATCTGCTGCCATAGAGTGCTAAAGACATGAGCATGCACCTCAGCCTACCTAGATATGATCAACAAAAGATACCAAAAGAACAAAGTATATTTGATAATAGAGTTGTAAAGTTGTTTAAAATTACACTATTTAAATCACAGAAGTTACATTTTGACTTTACTTTTTATAACGAACAGTGATCAAACCCTGCAATTAACTATTTATTTTTACCTCTTTTCATATCATTGAAATCTGAAAAACATAATTTATGTAAGAACTTACCTGATAAATTAATTTTTCATATTAGCAAGAGTCCATGAGCTAGTGACGTATAGGATATACATTCCTACCAGGAGGGGCAAAGTTTCCCAAACCTCAAAATGCCTATAAATACACCCCTCACCACACCCACAAATCAGTTTAACGTATAGCCAAGAAGTGGGGTGATAAGAAAAAAGTGCGAAAGCATAAAAAATAAGGAATTGGAATAATTGTGCTTTATACAAAAAAATCATAACCACCACAAAAAAGGGTGGGCCTCATGGACTCTTGCTAATATGAAAGAAATGAATTTATCAGGTAAGTTCTTACATAAATTATGTTTTCTTTCATGTAATTAGCAAGAGTCCATGAGCTAGTGACGTATGGGATAATGACTACCCAAGATGTGGATCTTCCACGCAAGAGTCACTAGAGAGGGAGGGATAAAATAAAGACAGCCAATTCCGCTGAAAAAAAATCCACACCCAAAATAAAGTTTAAATCTTATAATGAAAAAAACTGAAATTATAAGCAGAAGAATCAAACTGAAACAGCTGCCTGAAGTACTTTTCTACCAAAAACTGCTTCAGAAGAAGAAAACACATCAAAATGATAGAATTTAGTAAAAGTATGCAAAGAAGACCAAGTGGCTGCTTTGCAAATCTGATCAACTGAAGCTTCATTCCTATACGCCCAGGAAGTAGAAACTGACCTAGTAGAATGAGCTGTAATCCTTTGAGGCGGAGTTTTACCCGACTCGACATAGGCATGATGAAACAAAGATTTTAACCAAGATGCCAAAGAAATGGCAGAAGCCTTCTGACCTTTCCTAGAACCGGAAAAGATAACAAATAGACTAGAAGTCTTTCGGAAATCCTTAGTAGCTTCAACATAATATTTCAAAGCTATAACTACATCCAAAGAATGCAACGACTTTTCCTTAGAATTCTGAGGATTAAGACACAATGAAGGAACCACAATTTCTCTACTAATGTTGTTAGAATTCACAACCTTAGGTAAAAATTTAAAAGAAGTTCGCAACACCGCCTTATCCTGATGAAAAATCAGAAAAGGAGACTCACAAGAAAGAGCAGATAATTCAGAAACTCTTCTAGCAGAAGAGATGGCCAAAAGAAACAAAACTTTCCAAGAAAGTAATTTAATGACCAGCGAATGCATAGGTTCAAACGGAGGAGCTTGAAGAGCCCCCAGAACCAAATTCAAACTCCAAGGAGGAGAAATTGACTTAACAGGTTTTATACGAGCCAAAGCTTGTACAAAACAATGAATATCAGGAAGACTAGCAATCTTTCTGTGAAAAAGAACAGAAAGAGCAGAGATTTGACCTTTCAAGGAACTTGCAGACAAACCTTATCCAAACCATCCTTCCTGAAGAAACTGTAAAATTCTAGGAATTCTAAAAGAATGCCAAGAAAAAAATGATGAGAAAAACACCAAGAAATGTAAATCTTCCAGACTGGATAATATATCTTCCTAGATACAGTTTTACGAGCCTGTAACATAGTATTAATCACAGAGTCAGAGAAACCTCTATGACTGAGAATCAAGCGTTCAATCTCCATACCTTCAAATTTAAGGATTTGAGAAACCTGATGGAAAAAAGGACCTTGCGATAGAAGGTCTGGTCTTAACGGAAGAGTCCACGGTTGGCAAGTGGCCATCCGGACAAGATCCGCATACCAAAACCTGAGAGGCCATGCTGGAGCCACCAGCAGAATAAACGAACGCTCCTTTAGAATCTTGGAAAAAGAACTAGAGGCGGAAAGATATAAGCAGGATGATACTTCCAAGGAAGTGACAATGCATCCACTGCTTCCGCCTGAGGATCCCTGGATCTGGACAGATACCTGGGAAGCTTCTTGTTTAGATGAGAAGCCATCAGATCTATTTCTGGAAGTCCCCATATTTGAACAATCTGAAGAAATACCTCTGGGTGAAGAGACCATTCGCCCGGATGTAACGTTTGGCGACTGAGATAATCCGCTTCCCAATTGTCTATACCTGGGATATGAACCGCAGAAATTAGACAGGAGCTGGATTCCGCCCATACAAGTATTCGAGAGACTTCTTTCATAGTCAGAGGACTGTGAGTTCCTCCTTGATGATTGACATATGCCACGGTTGTGACATTGTCCGTCTGGAAACAAATGAACGACTCTCTCTTTAGAAGAGGCCACGACTGAAGAGCTCTGAAAATTGCACGGAGTTCCAAAATGTTGATTGGTAATCTCGCCTCCTGAGATTCCCAAACCCCTTGTGCTGTCAGAAACCCCTATACAGCTCCCCAACCTGTCAGACTTGCATCTGTTGAGATCACAGTCTAGGTTGGAAGAACAAAAGAAGCCCCCTGAACTAAACGATGGTGGTCTGTCCACCACGTCAGAGAGTGTCGAACAATCTGTTTTAAAGATATTGAGATATCTTTGTATAATCCCTGCACCACTGGTTCAGCATACAGAGCTGAAGAGGTGAAAACGAGCAAAGGGGATCGCGTCCAATGCAGCAGTCATAAGACCTAGAATTTCCATGCATAAGGCTACCGAAGGGAAAGATTGAGACTGAAGGTTTCGACAAGCTGAAACCAATTTCAGACGCCTCTTGTCCGTCAGAGACAGAATCAAGGACACTGAATCTATTAGGAAACCTAAAAAGGTTACCCTTGTCTGAGGAATCAAACAAACTTTTTGGTAAATTGATCCTCCAACCATGTTCTTGAAGAAACAACACTTATAAAAGACTGGAAAGGTTCTTTCTAGTGAAAATGAGCAAAGGGAATTGAATCCAATGCTGTGGCCATAAGACCTAAAACTTCTATGCATATATAGCAACTGAAGGAAATAATAGAGACTAAAGGAACCGATAGACGGAACCCAATAAAATTATCCCTTGTCTGATAGAGACAAGGTCAGTGACACAAACTATCTGGAAACCTAAAAAAGGTGACCCTTGTGTGAGGGAAAAAAAGATCCTCTAACTATGTCCTGAAGAGTAAGTAAATCATATGAGATTCCGCATCCTCAGAAAAAAATCTGAATGAAAACAGAAAAATGAAAATATGCATTTATTGTATCTAATGAAAACAATTAATTCTATCAATGACCATAAAAAGGCAAAATAGTTTGAATAAAACTCCAAAACCCAGGTCCTCAAAAGGAACTGGAAGAAATACCCCAGAAGATTCTAGGTCTGAGCAGCGCTTGAACCCCATGGGTGCCCAGCCATGCTTCAACAGTACCCAAAATATATAGGACAGAAACACAGTTAAAGAAAGTGTTAGCCTTACTGGAATAAAATCAAAGAAATTTGGACAAAATAAATTTCAAAGAAGCCTTAACCTGCCCCTTACCAGCCAAGCTGGAATACGGCACGTACATCGCAATATTAGGGAGCTGATTTCGAACTCCAATTATAGACATGTTAATTGGGAAAGAACTCAGGAATTTGTTCCTTAATAAGAACAACCAAACCAGTATAAGCTTAAAGTTTTAGTCTTAGAACTCAATCTTGAAGCCCAGAGTAACAGTTAAGAATTGAATCCAATTATAAAACAAATAATTGATTATCTTAGAACAAAAGAAATATGGATTTTTTTTTTATTTTTTTTTTAAATCACAAAATTCTTCTAGCTAAAAAAAGCTAAAGACATAGATTAACCCTCATTTGCGAAAATATTCAATAAAATGAAGACACAAATGAAATTATTAGCATGATAGTCCAGTTTAAAGGACCAGCCAATACGGTGGACTTGCATAATCAATAAATGCAAAACAACAAGACAAATGCAACAGCACCTAGTCTAGTAAATGTTGTCCCTTTAACAATGCTAAAATAAATCATAATCTGATACTTGATCTTAAAGTAAACAGAGAAAATGAAGCAATTGCAATATCCAAATAAATCACAGGACCAAGAAAAGTACCTGAAACTAAATAATTTTCCATAAATAAGATACAACTATCTAAAGGAAAATAAATACTATTTTGCTATAGAAACAATAGCATAATTAGTAGAATTAGAGATAGCCCCAATAAACTGGAGAACCCTCCAAATTGAGTTTAACTGCTGGCAAAGAATATAGTTTAAAACCTTTGAAAAGAAAATTCTCAGCCTATTCCATTCCCTAGTATGGGGAAATGGAAAGAAAACCTCTGAAAACACAGAAGAAATAAATAGGCAGAAATAATGTCAGCTAGTCTTAAAGAACTAGTTACCTTAATATCCAAAATAATCAACACCTTTTCAACAAAGAACAAATGTACTTTAATAATAGAAAAATAAAAAAGTAGATTTGTTAGTGTCAATATCTGATGAAGAAAATTTCTGAAAGAGAAAAAATCATCATCAGAGAAGGATAAATCAGTATGTTGTTGGTCATTTGAAACTTCAATAATTAAAAAAGAAGTGAAAAAAGACCTAAAAATTTTGTTAGAAGGCACGAAGTCAGACAAAGCCTTTAAAATAGAATCAGAAAAATATTTCTTATAAATCTTCTAAATATTTCTTGTAAGAAAGGAAATATATAAAGCATAAATACTAATGGATTCCGCATGTAAAAGTATAACATAATAACTTATTACAAACCATAGCTAAAGATAAACATTTATAACATTTAAAATAAATGAACTTAGCTTTGGTAGAACTGAAACTCAGTTAAGCGTTTTTCCAGAAGTGACTTCTGATTCAGAGTCAATCTGAGACATCTTGCAATATGTAATAGAAAAAACAACATATAAAGCAAAATTGATCAAATTTCCTTAAATGACAGTTTCAGGAATGGGAAAAAAATGCCAATGAACAAGCTTCTAGCAACCAGAAGCAATAAATAATGAGACTTAAATATTGTGGAGACAACAATGACGCTCAAATTTTTTATCGCCAAAAAAGCCGCCCACATTATTTGGCGCCTAAATGCTTTTGGCGCAAAAAATGGTGCCACATCCGGTAACGCCGACATTTTTTGGTGCAAAAACGTCAAAAAAATGACGCAACTTCCGGCGACACGTATGACGCCGGAAATGACAAGAAAACTTTTGCGCCAAGAAAGTCTGCGCCAAGAATGACGCAATAAAATGAAGCATTTTCAGCCCCCGCGAGCCTAACAGCCCACAGGAAAAAAAGTCAAATTTTAAGGTAAGAAAAAATTGAATTATTCATATGCATTATCCCAAATATGAAACTGACTGTCTGAAAATAAGGAACGTTGAACATCCTGAATCAAGGCAAATAAATGTTTGAACACATATATTTAGAACTTTATATAAAAGTGCCCAACCATAGCTTAGAGTGTCACAGAAAATAAGACTTACTTACCCCAGGACACTCATCTACATGTAGTAGAAAGCCAAACCAGTACTGAAACGAGAATCAGTAGAGGAAATGGTATATATAAGAGTATATTGTCGATCTGAAAAGGGAGGTAAAGAGATGAATCTCTACGACCGATAACAGAGAACCTATGAAATAGACCCCGTAGAAGGAGATCATTGAATTCAAATAGGCAATACTCTCTTCACATCCCTCTGACATTCACTGCACACAGAGGAAAACCGGGCTCCAACCTGCTGCGGAGCGCATATCAACGTAGAATCTAGCACAAACTTACTTCACCACCTCCACAGGAGGCAAAGTTTGTAAAAACTGATTTGTGGGTGTGGTGAGGGGTGTATTTATAGGCATTTTGAGGTTTGGGAAACTTTGCCCCTCCTGGTAGGAATGTATATCCCATACGTCACTAGCTCATGGACTCTTGCTAATTACATGAAAGAAATGGTTAATTTTTCCATTCCCCTTGGAGAGACTGGGGTGCATTGAATTCAGAAACTTACCTTCCTACATTCTGCACAGTGATTGCTTGATATGTGCTGAAGCTCATTTATAGATGTCCCTAATTGGTCACATCAAAGGAGATAAAATAACACAGAAGAGTTTTTCAAAAGGAAATGGCACTGGACTGCAAAGCAATGCAAATATTTCTAACAAAATGTCAAAACTCATTCAGATGGTAAGAAATCAAGGCACCGACACTATTTACTTTAATCAAACAAGACTATAATTTATTTTGGCCATGTATATTTATAACCTTGTATATTTATCAACACAGCTTATTTTAAATACACTTAAGTATATACATCTTTTACAAACAATATAGATTACACAGTAACATATACACAAATGTTTTATCCTCACTTTAATAGGATAGAAATGTCAAAAATAAAATGTGCATGGGTGCATTTCCATTTGAAATAGAAGCATTTTTTAAATATACTTCCATTAGCAAAAACCCTTCGAGTAAAAGTTGTTGCTGTATTTCTGAGGCATACGCACATATCCTGTGAGGGCCCGTGCACCAGTATTCAAGCTGAGAGAGCTGAAGATAGTGTGTTGTGCCAGTGAAGACACGATTTGTGTCATACACGCTACTGCTGACTCTCTGAGAAGGTGTAGTGTCTGAATACTCGTGCACGGCCCTCACAGGATATGTGCGTATGCTATAGAAAAACAGTATTAACTTTTACTAGAAGCATTTTTGATGCATGTATAATGCAATTATGATTTTATTTCAAACTGAAGTTCACCCATGCACATTTCAATTTTGACCTTTCTATCCCTTTAAAAATAAGGTAACAGTAGAATCATATAGGCACTGTAGTCATTTAAATCCTTTTAACCATTTGATTAATGCAACAGTGAAATGATTATGAAATGAGAGCAGCAAGTAGGTCTGAGAGTTTAAAGGCATAGTAAGACAGAACAATGTAAATCATGTAAAATAAAGCATACCTTAATCGTTTATGCCCTTGGAATCATTTTCAAAAACTAAACAAGAAAAGTTAACAGGGAAGATGATCCTTATCATAGTAAATAGACTGAGTATGATTGGTTTCAATCAATTTCATGTTTGCTGACGCTGAATTAAAGTACCACATCTTGTAAAAGGGACATTAAACACTAAATACATTTCATACACCTCCCTCTAATTATGGGCACACCATTTTGGAACTGAGGTTACACTGCAGGTATCTGAAAGAGCTTGTGCACATAGCTAGTGCATAAGCTCTTTCATACACCTCCCTCTAATTATGGGCACACCATTTTGGAACTGAGGTTACACTGCAGGTATCTGAAAGAGCTTTTGCACATAGCTAGTGCATAAGCTAGATTTCAATATGGCAGCACCCATGATTAGAGGGAGACAGGGAATGACCTCAATACTATGCTTATAAAATATTTTTAATGTTTAATGTCACTTTCACAAATAACCAAATGGCAAAATTATATAGTATAGGTATAAAGCATACACATATATATTTGAAAGCATTTAAAGCTAATATTTACTTTATTTTGTATTTGATCTAACATCATCTGTCATATTCCTTTAACTGTAAAACAAAGTATTTTATAAAGTCTGGATACAGAAAGCGTATCTATAAATAGCACTATAATACCCACCCTGTGGATAGCTTTTCAGTTTTACAATAAAAATTAACGGTAAAATGTTATTTGACAAAAATCAACACTGTCCACAATTAGAACATTAGTAGGAAAAAGGTGACAAAATAACTATCAGAGTGTTCAACCACACTCATCAACATAAACCATAGACCTTGGAGCAAAAACTAATTCGATAGCAGCATAAGTTATGAACATGAGGAATTTCAGTATCGGAGACTTGTGTTTAAATTGAATCTTTGTTTAAACGTTTAGCTTGTAATAATCTGCTTACGTTTCAGTGTAAATATCTGTAAATGAATCTGCAGCCTGTCAACAAGAAAACTGTAAGCAATACTAAATGCTTAAATAAATGTTTTACATATTTTATTTGTAATATTAACCATAAATTATTATTTATTTTTATTTATTCCTGGGACCCATCATAGATATTTTGATTCTAGACTATGATGAACATCTTTAGGAAATATAAAATTAAAAATATAATAAAATCAACAAAAATCTTTTTAAACTTTTTTCTTTTATAAACATAATGAATAACATGTGTATGAATATTTACGTCTATTATACAAATACACTGCAAAACAAACTGTTTCAATACTCTCTTATTGTAAGAGGTTGGTCTAAATGGAACTGTAAACTGCAATAAGCAAATTAAAAATTCCGAATCAACCAGCTTAAATATTTTTTATGAATAACCATTTGTATATCTTCTATGGTTAATTACATGATTTATCCAACAATGTTATCTTCAATTTTCTTTTTTTTTTGTGATGTTTTATTTCATTTTACATGTTCTTATATTAAATACGTCATATTATTAAACTAACTTATATGTAAATGTCTGACATCAACTTAAAAAGAAAAAAATATATACTCATAAAGAAAATACAAAAATATTTTAAGTAATCACAGCTCCAAATTTTTCACAGTGGCTGCCAATGACTCCCTCCGCACTGAGAAAGAAATGTTCATTCTGTCACGTGCACATCAGTACATCGCGCTGTCGCCGCCATTTGCATACAGTGAGGGAAATAACTTGTCTGTTGCTGGTTTGCCTGCTGCAGCTGACGGGAGGCAGAGTGTACTTGCAGCTTTTTGACGGTTTTTAAATCCCCAGCTGAGGAAAGAGATCTTCTTTGTGTCTTTTTTTGTTTTGTGATTCTTATCGTCATCCATAGCCAAACACACCAAAGAATAGGTCTTCTGCATTCCAGCATAATATGTGGCGCTTTTATTATACTATTAAAAAAAGAAGTTCAATTAGAATTGTTGACCCAACAAAAATCTAATACATATATGCCCCCCCTTCACCTCTTTACAGACAAATTGCGGCAAATACAGAAAACATTGTCACCTCAGCTGTCTGCCCTCTTCTGCAGACACAAACTAAAAGGAAACCATTCTTTTTCAAACCCTTTAAAAGAGACAGTCAACTCAAAAAATGTATTGTTTAAATAGGTAGATAATCCCTTTATTACCCATCCCCTAGTTTTGCACAACAAACAGTTATATTATTACACTTTTAACCTCTGTGATTACCTTGTATACAAGCCTTTTTTGTCAGCCCCCTGATCACATGACTCTTTATTATATATTGACTTACATTTCATCCAATTAGTGCAGTGTCTGCCACAACCCACCGCTTGAGCACAATGTTATCTATATGGCTCATATGAACTAGCACTCCCCTGTTGTGAAAAGCAAATAAAAAAGCATGTGATAAGCGTCTGTCTTTACTGGCTTAGAGACCGGCAGAATTTTAGAGGTTTAAAGGTTATAAAGTATATTAATATAACAATGTTGGTTGTACAAAGCTGAGGAATGGGTAGTAATGGTGTTATCTATCTTTTTAAACCATAACAATTTTGGTGTTGACTGTCCCTTTACATTAGTCATACTATCAGTTTCCAGAAGATGTTTTTGTTACTGTTAAAAAAATGAATGATTCAGTCAATTTCATCTCTACTGAACTCTAACAGTGGAGCTGCTTCTCCAAAAGTTTGTAAATTCAAACTATTTCAAATTAAATTGTTGTTTTTAAAAAAAAAAAAAAAAAAAATTCAAGGGACCATAAAGTAAAAATTAAACTTTCATAGATATAATAAAAATTAAACTTTCATGATTCAGAAAGAGCATGTACATCCTTAACTGAAGAGGAACTCTAAGGAAGGCTCAGTAGCAACAACACAATACTGGAAGTTAGATGAACACATAGGGTGAGCCAATGACAAGAGGCAAATAAGTGCAGCAACAATTCACCAGCTAGCTCCCAGTAGTGCATTGCTGCTCCTCAATATAACTCGGTTTACTTTTTAAACAAAGGATACCAAAAGAACAAATTTGATTATAGAAGTAAATTGGAAAGTTGTTTAAAACTGTATGCTCTATCTGAATCATGAAACTTGAATGTTGACTATTACCTTTTCTTTGAGATTAAACACTTAATTGTTTATTTTTAAATGCCTCCATATTTTTATGAAACAGTGATCTTCTAAACCATGGATCAAAATAAAATATTAAACTTTCAAACAAAATATTTGTAATATGTTTAAATAGTGTCCTTCCCTGTGCACGGTAGAAATGTGTTCAGTTTATGAAGTTTATGTTGAAACTAACAGGAAGTACAGAAACTCACTGCTAATAATAAGTACAGCAACACCATTATGTTTTAACATAGTAACATCCATTTTTCCAAAAACAAGATAGCTGTAATCCATTGCAATGCTCTCTTTTATATGCAGCAAAGAAATGTCCCTTTAAAGGGACAGTCAAGTCCCAAAAAAAACTTTCATGATTCACATAGGGCATGTAATTTTTTAAAAAAACTTTCCAATTTACTTTTATCACCAATTTTGCTTTGGTCTCTTGGTATTCTTAGTTGAAAGCTAAACCTAGGAGGTTCATATGCTAATTTCTTAGATCTTGAAGGCCGCCTCTAATCTAAATGCATTTTGATAGTGTTTCACCACTAGAGGGCATTCGTTCATGTGTTTCAGATAGATAAAATTGATCTCATGCACGTGAATTTACCATGGAGTCAGCTCTGATTGGCTAAAATGCAAGTCTGTCAAAAGAACTGAAATAAGGGGGCAGTCTGCTGAGGCTTAGATACAAGGTAATTACAGAGGTAAAACGTGTATAATTATAAATGTGTTGGATATGCAAAACTGGGGAATTGGTAATTAAGGGATTATCTATCTTTTAAAACAAAAATTCTGGTGTTGACTGTCCCTTTAAGTATAACTTGTGCTCTACTACAAGAGTTTCACATGAGCCTAGCTCTAATACCACAAAGTACTAAAATTACAATGTATATTGCCCACTGCAACCTTTAAACACACACACAGCTTTGTAATTCACCAAAATGTGAATACCTCAGAACATAAAACAAATATATAACATTTCAACTGTTATTTTATTTATTTTTATAATACCATTATAAGACCATGTATTACTAAAGCTTGGCTCATTAAATTAAATTCTCTAGCAACGAAAATGCCAAATGATTGTGACTACTAATTTACGGTGAGGATTCAGATATCTACTGGAAGCATAGCTGCAATGTCTTATTTTCACACTCTTTATTTCATCTTAAAATGTCCTCTGTAAGCGTGCCTTTAAAACGACCAGTAAATACAGCAGATTTGCATAATCAACAAATGCATGATAAAAAGACACTGCAATAACACTTAGGGGTAGATTTATCATAGTGTAAGTGGACATGATACAATGTAGCGTATCATGTCCGCTGCACATCGATAAATGCAGACAAGCATACACTGTCGGCATTTATCATTGCACCAACAGTTCTTGTGAACTGCTGGTGCAATGCCGCCCCCTGCAGATTCGCGGCCGATTGGCCGCTAGCAGAGGGTGTATTCGATCGGGTTGATTTCTGTCCACGGCCTCAGAGCATGTGGACAAGTTATGGAGCAGCGGCCTTAAAAGGACACTAAACCCAAAATTTTTCTTTCATGCTTTAGATAGAGAATACAATTTTAAACAGCATTCCAATTTACTTCTATTATATATTTTGCTTCATTTTTTTAGATATCCTTTGTTAAAGGAATAGCAATGCACATTGGTGAGCCAATCACACAAGGCATCTATGTGCAGCAACCAATCCGCAGCTACTGAGCCTATCTAGATATGCTTTTCAGCAAAGCATATCAAGAAAAGTATACAAATTAGATAACAGAAGTAAATTAGAAAGTTGTTTAAAATTGCATGCTCTTGAAGGGGAGGTTCCGGTGGAGGAGGAGCAAAGCAGGTGTAGCTGAGCTCCGCTCTCCAGTCCCATAGCTGCTGGCGGTGGTTAGACGCGCCTTACCCCAAACCTTGTGGGGCTGCTCCTGGACAGTCAAACCATCGCTTCTGGAACCACAACAGCAGCAAACCACCCTGCTGTTTTTTGCATAAAATAAAATCATCCTAAAGAACAAAACATCTTAAAGAAAAGCCTTAAAAATCAGCTTAAATCTAAATCTATGGGCTTATTACCAGAGGTGGACATTCTAAAAAAAAAAACCTTTTCGCTCCTGCTCTTAGACAAAAAGAAAGAAAGGAAAGCCTTTTTTATTTTTCCCGGCGTATATACCTACCTATATGTAAAGAAAAGACTGCTCTAACAACCGGATGCAAGCACCTGATACTCCGGGTTTCCCTGCACCCTAGTAGATCAATACTAGCTTACCCCTCTGGCCTCAACACACCTCGCAACCCGCACCCCGCCTACCGAAGTCCAAAACACACTGTACCTGCAGAACTCGACTTCTACAGCGCCTGGGGCTCCGACCGCTTCATCGTCCTCCCGCTTGCCTGCCCCCCTCTCCCACCGGTGCTGCGTGAGAGGGTGGGAACACAGGAGTGTGATTACCCGGAGACCCGAGGAAGTGATTAGATCTGTGGCCCTGCATCAGGAGGACATCCACGGAGGCTGGCCCCCTCCTCTCCCACCGATGCTGCGTGAGAGGAGGTGGGGCTGACCCAGAGCGCGACCAGAGCTTGGCCCAGCGGATGGACAAACAGTGAGGTTCCTCCAGACTGCATCCGATTTGAACTGCCCCCAGCAGACGGCATCTGATGATCGAAGTGCGGGGGATGAGGAGGTAAGACTGCTCAATTTTTACACTGAAAGCCTGACAGGTAAATTTGGGACACTTTTTCTGGCGAAGCTCTGCACGGCAGGGCAGTCTTGCTGATAATAACTTTTAAGTATGCTGGCCAAGAAAGGCAGGGGTAACAATAAATAGAAAAAAATATATATAAAAAAAAGCTAAGACCTACAGGGAAAAGGGAAAAAAAAGCGAGCCAAGTGGAAGAGGGGAGAAGGAGAAGAAACAAGGGAAATAAATCCAAGGGGCTAAAATTCCTTAAAAGACTTTATCTCTGCACTACTACTCCCCATCATAGAAAAGAAACAGAGGAAGGAGATCGAAATGGAAGGAGGAAAGAGGGGGAACAGAAGAGGGAAGAGATAAGCAAGGAGAGCAAAAGAAATTTTGTTTCAAGGAGGAGGGAAAAGAAGAAAAAAGAAAGAAACAAAATATCAAACCTAAACAGATTGAATGCTTCTCATCCTTCTCTCAAGTACTCTCCATATTCTCTCTTAGACTCCCTAAGTGTGTAATTAGGGTCTCTCTCAAACCCTGAAAAGCTCTATAAACTAAGAGGAAATAGTGGCAATAAAGTATCCATAAACATTAACGCTAAGGAGCCATTTAGATATTTTGTCACTAAGGTTCAAGAGCAGATAATTGCATAATTTTGAGATACTAAGTGACTTAAAACGAACTCTTCTTTTTTCTTATTGGGACTACTCGAGAACTTTCTGATTATAGAAATGATTTAAGTGCTGGCTTAGAAGAAAGTTTGTCTTCAAGATTGGATTTTATTTATTTATTTTTATTTTTTTTTATTTTCTTTCTGTTTCTTTTTCTTTTTTTGTCCTTTAAATGCTTCATAATATTTGAAACAAAAAGGAAGGGTGTAAAAATTTAAAAACCTGTTTTTTGTCTAAAGCAGTTACATCTGGCTTGGGTATTACTATATCAGTGTTGAACAAGGTGCAAAATAACTCTCTAAATTAGGGAATTACTCACCTTTATTAAATCTATAAAATAGAAAGAATAAAAGGGCAGTTTAACCTAGACACTGCTCTCAATCTCTAACAGAGAAAATCTATCTTAACATCTTTAAAAAAGTATTGCCCTAAAAAATCTAAATATAAACTAACTAATATTCTTTTCTTGTAAGGAAATAATACCTAGATTTATGTCATATAAACTTCCTAATTGAAAGAGAACTTTAAAATAATAGAATACTATAATCCTTGTAAAAGGCTTGCCTTGTTTTCTTGTTTTTTGTTGTTTTTCTCTTTTTTTCTGAATTTTGATAGAAATCCTTCTTGTGATATATAAGAACTCTATAACACGACTGGATGCCTATATCTCTATATCTTTTTCTCTTTGTGAATGATTAGAATTGAACTATTCTAGTAGTTATAATAAGGAGCTGACCTAGAAGGTTTTAGAACTACAATTGGCCCACTTAAACTGTTCGTTTTTTTTCAGTTCTTGAAATTAGATAATTGCAGCCTAAATAGGCAAATATATAACTGGTGGTTTAGTTTACAGAAACTAATAAATATAAGATACAAATTTACATCTTGAAACCTATTAGAGTATCCTGCTGTGGAATATATTGGCATAACCTTGTTTAGGCTCTGCCATACGCTGGTCTTATTTTTTTTAATTTTTTTTTTTATAACAGCACGGAAGTAATTCCATCACTAAACACTTTATAAAGTCACCCCCTTAACTTTATTAACCTTTTTTTTTTTTTTCTTCTTCTCTTTCTCCCTCACGCAGACATTCCTCACCTTCACCCCCTTCCTCACTTATTCTATTATTTTGAGTACTATCACTTTGTATGGATAAGTTTATTACATCACCTTCCCTCACACTTAAACATAATCCAGGTATGGCAGCTAAACAGAGAGAACGAAAAAATAAAACCTTTACAGATAGCCCAGCAGAAGCCCAGGCAGAAAACACTGCAAAGATTCAAAATACTACATCTACGATAGATACACAAGCCTTAGTTTCTAGCATAATGGAAGCCATAAACCCCAAATTCGAAGTGTTGAAAACCGAGATTAAACAAGATATTCTAACCTTAACAACAGAAATAAAACAATTTTCCAGAAGGTTGCAAGAGGTTGAACAACGAGTTTCAGACATTGAAGATGTCACAAATCTATATATTCCTAGAACAGAAGCTAATCAGAATGAAATAGTGAAAATCCAAACTAAATTGGAAGATTTGGAAAACAGAACTAGAAGAAATAACCTTAGGGTTATAGGTTTTCCAGAAACCAGAAATAATGAGGATCTATTAAAAATAATGACCCAAACACTACCACAACTACTAAATATACCCCCACCTCAACAACCTTATGTCATTGAGAGAGCTCACAGATTGGGGAAACCACGAGATATCTCGAATGATCTTGTTAAACCAAGGCCAATAATAGCGAGGTTCTTGAAGTATCAAGATAAAATATCCTTTTTACAGCACTATCGCAAAAAACAACCACTCTATTATAACAATTCTAAAATTGCATGCTCTTTCTAAACCATGAAAGAAAAAATATTTGGGTTTCATGTCCCTTTAAGGCTTGCGTGGAAAAAGGGACATCAAACTCCGTACAGAGCTTGATAAAATCAGCCCCTTAGTCTGAACTTCAAATGGAATAGAAGAATTATATAACATTATTTTTAAGGTTTACTGTCCCTTTAACCTTAGGCAATACTCTCCTTACTTGTGGCAAAAACAGCACTCTGAGGAAAAAACGGGACTTCAATATACACTGAAGCACCCATCATTGAAGCACATCATACTTTAACCACCTCCAAAGGAGGCAAAGTTTAAACTGAGATAGGAGTAAGGTTGGTGGGGTATTTATAGACTTTGAGGTTTGGGAAACTTTGCCTCCTCCTGGTAGGACTGTATATCCCATGTGTAACAAATCGTGGACTCTCGCCACCTATATGAAAGAAATTATTTGTTTTAATTTAATGGCTTACCACACTAGACGTAGACTCCTGTATGCTGACCACCTTAATATCGATACCCTCTTCACCGACGTCTTTAATCAGATTCATGATCCCACTTGCATTCAGCCATTTAGTGTCACTGCCTGCTACAGATACAATGTAATCTCCTTCTTTCATTCCTTCTCTCTGGAAAACATTAGCATACAATAAGCAAAATATTGGATTTTTTCTTTAAAATATACAAACTTTTGCACGTATGTGATAATTTCTAAAGTTAATGACAGCAAAAATGTTGATGTCATTTTCTATATATTTTTTCTCTCTATTTAAATGTCTGTTTTTAAAGTCAATTTGTGCACAAACTAATTAAATAGTCATTTTCTAATTGGTGCATCTAAATTTTTTTAAATGTTTTTTTAATGGGTTACTTCAACTGATGCAACTCATCTAGAAATTAAATTTTTCATGATGTGCGTGTTTATTCACATGAAGCATTAAATTTAGCATTATATCACGCTTCTGGATGACCAGCATTAAAGGGACATGAAACCCACATTTTTTCTTTCATGATTCAGATAGAGAATACAATTTTAAACAACTTTCCAATTTACTTCTATTATTTAATTTGCTTCCTTCTATTTGTTATCCTTTGCTGAAAGGTTTATCTACGTAAGCTCAGGAGCAGCAAAGAACATAGGTTCTAGCTGCTGATTGGTGGCTGCATATATATGCAGATTGTCATTGGCTTATCCATGTGTTCAGTTAAAAACCAGTAGTGCATTGCGGCTTCTTCAACAAATGATACCAAGAGAATTAAATAAATTAGATAATAGAAGTAAATTAGAAAGTTGCTTAAAATTGTATTCTCTATCTGAATCATGAAACAAAATTTTTGGGTTTCATGACCCTTTAACAGTCTGCAATATATTTACTAAAGAACTCAAATATCAAATGTTTGATTTTCAAGTGAACATCTCAATAGTAGTAAAGGGTTTCCATATAAAGGTTCTTACTTTGGCTACCACCACACTTGTGTGTGGGATTTTTTTTTCATTTGTCACCGAGTCAAAACTTACCGCTGCAGCACAGAGTGGATCCAGTGATGTTACTTGAACTGGACTGTCTCCTTTTAATACAAATCCCAAGTCACCGTCCTCTGCTGTTAGATGTATCTTCCTTGGCGCAGACCACCTCTGCTTTGCTGAAAATACGGACAGTGGTCCCTGGGCATTGGAATATATGACATGTCAGAGTCTCATGTATATTATGATATACCTTAGCAATTTTAGAAAAAGTAAGGATACTGTGATTAAAGGGACACTCAGGTTTTATTAAATTTTCATGATTCAGATACACATGTAATTTTAAACAACTTTCCAATTTACTTCCATTAACAAAAATGTGCACAGTCTTTTATATTTACACTTTTTTTTTGAGTCACCAGCTCCTACTGAGCATGTGCAAGAACTCAGACTATACGTATATGCATTTGTGATTGGCTGATTGCTATCACATGGAACAGGGGGAGTGGAAATATACACAACTTTAAAATGTGTTAGAAAAGAATCTACTACTCATTTGAAATTCAGAGTAAATGCTATTGTATTGTCTTGTTATCTTGCATTTGTTGATTATGCAAATCTGCTGTGTTTACTGGTCCTTTAAAAGGGATGTAAAGGTTATTTTTCATTTATTTTGCCGGATAAAAAAAAACAGTGACATTATAAGTGATTATAAATTACAGAGACATTAACACAACACTAAAAAAAAACCGAGATATAATGATGTACTTAAGATTAACCTGAGAATAAAGTGCAGGTTTTTTTTTTTATTATTATAATAGTTGTTTGGAAAATTGGGGTTTCATATTTCTTTAAAGTTTCTAGTTTACTTCTATTATCAAATTTCCATCGTTCTCGTGTTATTCTTTGTTGAAGAGATATCTAGATAGGTAGCATGCAAATGTCTAGAGCACTGCATGTCAGTAAATAGTGCTGCCATCTAGTGCTCTTGAAAAAGTCTAACATTGTTGCAAAATTACTGCCATATAGTGCTCCAGACCCCGTGCACGCTCCTAAACTTACATTGCCACATTTCAACAAAGAATAACAAGAATGCTCTGAATCATGAAAAAGTGCGTTTTATATCCATTTAAATAATGAAAAAGTGTAAGCTTTTAGCGTCCATAAAAAATGATTGATGCCATTTTGAAGACTATGTGATCTCCTCAGCAGATGCCAGTTATAAATCAGCTGCTAAAATAATCTCAGGGTTTTTAGTGCCCATTTTAAGCTAGCGATTAAGTAAACAGGAATTCTCAATTTCAAAATGGTGGGTTATATTCGATTCCCGTAAAAAAAACATAATTTATGCTTACCTGATAAATTTATTTCTCTTGTAGTGTATCCAGTCCACGGATCATCCATTACTTATGGGATATATTCTCCTTCCCAACAGGAAGTTGCAAGAGGATCACCCACAGCAGAGCTGCTATATAGCTCCTCCCCTAACTGCCATATCCAGTCATTCGACCGAAACAAGCCGAGAAAGGAGAAACCATAGGGTGCAGTGGTGACTGTAGTTTAATTAAAATTTAGACCTGCCTTAAAAAGGACAGGGCGGGCCGTGGACTGGATACACTACAAGAGAAATAAATTTATCAGGTAAGCATAAATTATGTTTTCTCTTGTTAAGTGTATCCAGTCCACGGATCATCCATTACTTATGGGATACCAATACCAAAGCTAAAGTACACGGATGATGGGAGGGACAAGGCAGGGATTAAGCGGAAAGAACCACTGCCTGAAGAACCTTTCTCCCAAAAACAGCCTCCGAAGAAGCAAAAGTATCAAATTTGTAAAATTTTGAAAAAGTGTGAAGCGAAGACCAAGTCACGGCCTTGCAAATCTGTTCAACAAAGGCCTCATTTTTAAAGGCCCAGGTGGAATGAAGGGGTTCAAACGGAACTCCTTGAAGAACTTTAAGAACCAAGTTTAAGCTCCATGGGGGAGCAAAAGGTTTAAACACAGGATTAATTCTAACCAAAGCCTGACAAAATTCCTGGACGTCTGGAACTTCTGCTAGACGCTTGTGCAAAAGAATAGACAGAGCAGAAATCTGTCCCTTTAAGGAACTAGCTGATAATCCTTTGTCCAAACCCTCTTGGAGAAAGGACAATATCCTAGGAATCCTAACCTTACTCCATGAGTAATTCTTGGATTCACACCAGTAAAGATATGTACGCCATATCTTGTGATAGATTTTCCTGGTAACAGGCTTTCGTGCCTGTATTCAGGTATCAATGACTGACTCTGAGAAGCCACGCTTTGATAGAATCAAGCGTTCAATCTCCATGAAGTCAGTCTCAGAGAAATTAGATTTGGATGATTGAAAGGACCTTGTATTAGAAGGTCCTGTCTTAGAGGCAGAGTCCATGGTGGAAAGGATGACATGTCCACTAGGTCTGCATACCAGGTCCTGCGTGGCCACGCAGGCGCTATTAGAATCACTGATGCTCTCTCCTGTTTGATTTTGGCAATCAGTCGAGGGAGCAGAGGAAACGGTGGAAACACATAAGCCAGGTTGAAGAACCAAGGCGCTGCTAGAGCATCTATCAGCGTCGCTTCTGGGTCCCTGGACCTGGATCCGTAACAAGGAAGCTTGGCGTTCTGGCGAGACGCCATGAGATCCAACTCTGGTTTGCCCCAACGATGAATCAATTGAGCAAACACCTCCGGATGGAGTTCCCACTCCCCCGGATGAAAAGTCTGACGACTTAGAAAATCCGCCTCCCAGTTCTCCACGCCTGGGATATGGATTGCTGACAAGTGGCAAGAGTGAGTCTCTGCCCAGCGAATTATTTTTGAGACTTCTAACATCGCTAGGGAACTCCTGGTTCCCCCTTGATGGTTGATGTAAGCCACAGTCGTGATATTGTCCGACTGAAATGTGATGAACCTCAGTGTTGCTAACTGAGGCCAAGCCTTGAATATTGCTCTTAACTCCAGAATATTTATCGGAAGGAGTTTCTCCTCCTGAGTCCACGATCCCTGTGCCTTCAGGGAGTTCCAGACTGCACCCCAACCTAGAAGGCTGGCATCTGTTGCTACAATTGTCCAATCTGGCCTGCGAAAGGTCATACCCTCGGACAGGTGGACCCGAGACAACCACCAGAGAAGAGAATCTCTGGTCTCTTGATCCAGATTTAGCAGAGGAGACAAATCTGTGTAATCCCCATTCCACTGACTTAGCATGCATAATTGCAGCGGTCTGAGATGTAGGCGCGCAAATGGCACTATGTCCATTGCCGCTACCATTAAGCCGATCACCTCCATACACTGAGCCACCGAAGGGCGCGGAATGGAATGAAGAATACGGCAAGCATTTAGAAGCTTTGATAACCTGGACTCCGTCAGGTAAATTTTCATCTCTACAGAATCTATAAGAGTTCCTAAGAAGGAGACTCTTGTGAGTGGGGATAGAGAACTCTTTTCCTCGTTCACTTTCCACCCGTGCGATCTCAGAAATGCCAGAACTATCTCTGTATGAGACTTGGCAATTTGAAAGCTTGACGCCTGTATCAGGATGTCGTCTAGATACGGAGCCACCGCTATGCCTCGCGGTCTTAGAACCGCCAGAAGTGAGCCCAGAACCTTCGTAAAGATTCTCGGGGCTGTAGCCAACCCGAAGGGAAGAGCTACAAATTGGTAATGCCTGTCTAGAAAGGAAAACCTTAGGAACCGATGATAATCTTTGTGAATCGGTATGTGAAGGTAGGCATCCTTTAAGTCCACTGTGGTCATGTACTGACCTTCTTGGATCATGGGTAGGATGGTCCGAATAGTTTCCATTTTGAAAGATGGAACTCTGAGGAATTTGTTTAAGATCTTTAGATCCAAAATTGGTCTGAAGGTTCCCTCTTTTTTGGGAACCACAAACAGATTTGAATAAAAACCCTGTCCTTGTTCCGTCCGCGGAACTGGATGGATCACTCCCATTACTAGGAGGTCTTGCACACAGCGTAGGAATGCCTCTTTCTTTATCTGATTTGCAGATAACCTTAAAAGATAAAATCTCCCTTGTGGAGGGGAAGCTTTGAAGTCCAGAAGATATCCCTGAGATATGATCTCCAACGCCCAGGGATCCTGAACATCTCTTGCCCACGCCTGGGCGAAGAGAAAAAGTCTGCCCCCTACTAGATCCGTCGCCGGATAGGGGGCCGTTCCTTCATGCTGTCTTAGAGGCAGCAGCAGGCTTTCTGGCCTGCTTGCCTTTGTTCCAGGACTGGTTAGGTTTCCAGGCCTGCTTAGATTGAGCAAAAGTTCCCTCTTGTCTTGAAGCAGAGGAAGTTGATGCTGCACCTGCCTTGGAATTTCAAAAGGCACGAAAATTAGACTGTTTGGCCTTTGATTTGGCCCTGTCCTGAGGAAGGGTATGACCCTTACCTCCAGTAATGTCAGCAATAATTTCTTTCAAACCAGGCTGAATAAGGTCTGCCCCTTGAAAGGAATGTTTAGTAATTTTAGACTTTGAAGTCACATCAGCTGACCAGGATTTGAGCCATAGCGCCCTACGCGCCTGGATGGCGAATCTGGAATTCTTAGCCGTTAGTTTAGTCAAATGAACAATGGCATCAGAAACAAATGAGTTAGCTAGCTGAAGAGTTCTAAGCTTGTCAACAATTTCAGTCAATGGAGCTGTATGGATGGCCTCTTCCAGGGCCTCAAACCAGAATGCCGCCGCCGCAGCAGTGACAGGCGCAATGCATGCAAGGGGCTGTAAAATAAAACCTTGTTGAATAAACATTTTCTTAAGGTAACCCTCCAATTTTTTATCCATTGGATCTGAAAAAGCACAACTGTCCTCAACCGGGATAGTGGTACGCTTTGCTAAAGTAGAAACTGCTCCCTCCACCTTAGGGACTGTCTGCCATAAGTCCCGTGTAGTGGCATCTATTGGAAACATTTTTCTAAATATAGGAGGTGGGGAAAAGGGCACACCGGGCCTATCCCACTCCTTACTAATAATTTCTGTAAGCCTTTTAGGTATTGGAAAAACATCAGTACTCACCAGCACTGCATAGTATTTATCCAGCCTACACAATTTCTCTGGCACTGCAATTGTGTCACAGTCATTCAGAGCAGCTAATACCTCCCCAAGCAATACATGGAGGTTCTCAAGCTTAAATTTAAAATTAGAAATCTCTGAATCAGGTCTCCCCGAATCAGAGACGTCACCCACAGACTGAAGCTCTCCGTCCTCAGGTTCTGCATATTGTGACGCAGTATCAGACATGGCTCTTACAGCATCTGTATCTCGTCTAACCCCAGAGCTATCGCGCTTGCCTCTCAATTCAGGCAATCTGGATAATACCTCTGACAGGGTATTATTCATGATTGCAGCCATGTTCTGCAAAGTAATCGCTATGGGCGTCCCTGATGTACTTGGCGCCATATTAACGTGAGTCCCTTGAGCGGGAGGCGAAGGGTCCGACACGTGGGGAGAGTTAGTCGGCATAACTTCCCCCTCGACAGACCCCTCTGGTGACAATTCTTTTATAGATAAAGACTGATCTTTACTGTTTAAGGTGAAATCAATACATTTAGTACACATTCTCCTATGGGGCTCCACCATGGCTTTTAAACATAATGAACAAGTATCCTCTGTTTCAGACATGTTTGTACAGACTAGCAAGCTTGGAAAACACTTTAAAGCAAGTTAACAAGCAATATAAAAAAACGTTACTGTGACTTTAAGAGAAACAAATTGACAAAATTTGAAATAACAGTGAAAAAAGGCAGTTACACTAACAAAATTTTTACAGTGTATGTAACAAGTCAGCAGAGCATTGCACCCACTTGCAAATGGATGATTAACCCCTTAATAACAAAAACAGAATAATAAATGACAAAAACGTTTTTTAAACACAGTCACAACAACTGCCACAGTCTACTGTGATTGTTACCCTCCTCAAACACGACTTTGAAGCCATTTGAGCCCTTCAGAGATGTCCTGTATCATGCAGAGGGAAGCGCAATGTCTCTATCAGTATTTTTATCTGCACAGAAAAGCACTAAAATAGGCCCTTCCCACTCATATTGCAACAGTGGAAATCTTCAGGAAACTGTCTCTAGGCAGAAATCAAACCAGCCATGTGGAAAAAAACTAGGCCCCAATAAGTTTTGTCACCAAACATATATAAAAACGATTAACATGCCAGCAAACGTTTTATATATCATTTTTATAAGAGTATGCATCTCTATTAATTAGCCTGATACCAGTAGCTATCACTGCATTTAAGGCTTTACTTACATTAATCCGGTATAAGCAGCATTTTCTAGCAAATTCCATCCCTAGAAAAATATTAACTGCACATACCTTATTGCAGGAAAACCTGCATGCCATTCCCTCTCTGAAGTTACCTCACTCCTCAGAATATGTGAGAGCAGCCATGGATCTTAGTTACTTCTGCTAAGATCATAGAAAATGCAGGCAGATTCTTCTTCTAAATACTGCCTGAGATAAACAGCACACTCCGGTACCATTTAAAAACAAACTTTTGATTGAAGAAATAAACTAAGTATAAAACACCACTCTCCTCTTACGACCTCCATCTTTGTTGAGGGTTGCAAGAGAATGACTGGATATGGCAGTTAGGGGAGGAGCTATATAGCAGCTCTGCTGTGGGTGATCCTCTTGCAACTTCCTGTTGGGAAGGAGAATATCCCATAAGTAATGGATGATCCGTGGACTGGATACACTTAACAAGAGAAAATAATATTTCAGTGTGTAAATGTTGATTGCATACCAGCTTGAAACTTGAAAAGATATAACTGTTGTGAAAAACAGGCCTATTTTTTAACTTGAGGTCACATTACCATTGCTGGTTGCAGAACAGGCAAATCTGCCAGGTCAGCGCTACCTGCAGATCACAAACTACCTTTCGGGCATAGCTTAATTATTATCTTTCACAAAATACATATTTCAGCTTTATTAGTGTGCAGACCGGTAATCTGAACTGATGCCAAGACTAGATGGACATATCATTTAGACTTAATAACAACATGATGTGGTACATACCAGCCGATGGAAAAGATCAATTACTTTCACTTGTGTAAGTTGTGGCGCTATGCATTCTGCTTTGAATTCTGATTTACCTACAGAAAATAAAACACATATATGCATATTAGAAATGTGTTGTGCAGTTATTAAAAATACTTTCATTCAAACAAGTGGAAAGGCTACGTTTTGCAATAACTCACAAGATAATGCTTGCATGTTAGTATAATATACACACACCCAGCAGTAAATCGCAAGTAAATTAATTGTGCCTACTTATCCTGACTTGTTCTTTGGAGCATTAGCCTTAATTTATAAGTACCACCCCCCCCCCCATATTCAGAGCCCACACTAGGGTTCTATCTTGGTGAATTATTTTCACCACAAATCCCTGCAATTTACTTATGATGTATCAATGTTTTGACAGCTATTGCAACCGGACTTGCGTGTCCAATCCTTTTGTTTGTGTATTTTTGAATAGGGGTCCTGCGTGTCCCCAAATGTTACCTTTCATTCTAAAACCGAATAAAAATTCATTATAAAAAAAAAAATTGTGCCTCTCGCTTATAAGCTTACAATGCAGATAATCAGTTAAGTGTATAGCTCAAAAGGCTTGGTAAAAGGTTTATCTTTTTAAAAATAGTACAGCTGAAAAAAAAGATTAATACCTAATATATAAACATTCAACTATGTGCATTTATATATATATATAGCACACAGATAAAGTCCAACACTCACTCACAAGCTCACAACTAAGATAAAAAACAGCAATGGAAGAGTTAGTTACCGCATCTGGCCAAATGGGAAAAGCCCAGGTACCTCGTCAAGGTCTCTTCCAAAAACCTGGGTCCCTAAACAGCCACACAATGCAGGCTGACAATCAAACAACTGTGAAAAAATGAAGGGTGCACAGGCTTATGTAATCTCCCCAAACATATACAAAACACGGGTGGGGTCAGCACTCTCAGGCCGGACCGGGTACACATCCTATGGCCCTGTAACCTGCACAGCCCTGGGTGCAAAACAGCACTTTCCGGAAGCTGCACTGTCACCAGAGTCACAGGCAGTTAAGCCAAGGCAGGCCTGGGTGCAAGGCTCAAACAGGGAAAATTACAAAAAAAATTGTCCAGATGTGGTAACTAACTCTTCCATTGCTGTTTTTTATCTTAGTTGTGAGCTTGTAAGTGAGTGCTGGACTTTCTCTGTGTGCTATATTAATGTATAATTTTTTTGTAATTTTCCCTATTTGGGCCTTGCACCCAGGCCTGACTGGGGTTAACTGACTGTGACTGGTGACAGTGCAGCTTCCTGAGAGTGCTGTTTTGCACCCAGGGCTGTGCATGTTACAGGGCCATAGGATGTGTACCCGGTCCGGCCTGAGAGTGCTGACCCCTCCCATGTTTTGTATAAATTCGTTGCTGAAAATTTTACATTCAGCTTTTTTTTTTTATCTATCAAATGCATTCTAAAAAATAGGAACATGATAGATTATAGCAGAACAAATCTGTTTATTTTTTGTTACGCTTAAGTTTCCTATTTCTGTAATGTTTCCTATATGTGAGATATATATATATATATGCAAGTCTAGAAGGAGGATAATAACGTCCTTCATAAAAGTAGGGGATGCACACTTTAGAGATTTATTCAAAATTATTTATTTTGAATAATACATATCAATTATTAAAAGACCCCTGTGCTCTGCAATAGATGTGGCACCATAGAAGACAAAACAGTAACAGTCATTTAAAAACATACATGCAATCCACATAGAAGCACTATATTAGCAAATGGCCACACACCAACTGAAGGACTAGCAACTCCCCTGCTGACAACGAACCCCCCCTAGTATCAGTGGGTAGTGTCAGTGTGAGTAACTGTATTGGGATCTACACTATGCTGCAGAATGCAAGTAGTAAAACAACAAAGCCAACGTCTAAACTGCTTACTGTCCAACTATAGCATATGCGATTACCCACATTGTAATCAGCAGGAGGCAAGCTTGGTACCATGGCAAAGCGCTGTAATATATACCTTAGTTCAGTTCCAGACCATATTATAACAGTGTGTTGTCTATCCTCAGACTGTCAAGTAGCACAGCAACACCTGATTGTCTGCAATTGCGCAAGGTCTCCTAGACTGCACAATGTTAGTTCAAGGTTAAGGCCAATGTAGCCGAGAGCCGCCACTTAAGGTTACTAGGCATCCATGGTCCAACCATAGTGCAAATCCCCCAAAATGCTAAGTACTGCCAGAGACAACCATACATACACCAGCATAAATCAGGCTTCCATCAGAACGTTGCCTCAGTTTATTAACACAATTTATATGTGGCCTTACAAAATATTCTTATCACCTAGACCATCCATTACATACTATAACCACCTGGTGCTTCAGTGCTATTTTCAAATCAATCATAACTCAAACCTTTCAGTAACTGGCCATATTTGCACCATGGCAATATTGTAGATCTAACGTCATCAATACAATCAGTGTAGAGATCACAACTACAGTACGGACACACTGGCAACAATGTTACCTGCGTAATAGGTTAGATGGGGTTATGATTAGAAGTTACGTTAGAAATAAAGTTGGTGATATGGTGACAACAATACCACTCAGGCCACATAAGGCTACAATGAACTGCAGCCCTGCTTACATCCAAGGAGCAAATAAGATTTGCCACCAACCACAATACTGCTGCAGGGTATTAATGTGGGACACATTATCACACACAAAAATTGCATATAAACAAAATATTTAACAGCATATATCCTGCTGTCCTGGCAACAAAGATTGGGCTCAGATTATGGCTGAAAACCAAACAATTCCACCACCACATGGTATGTTATTGTTGTAAGGCTTTATATGAAGGGATCTGATGTGTCTAAAAAAGGTAGTAATTGCCTTTAAAATGTTGTGCTTAGTGGTCACTGCTTAACAGAAAGATGTGCTTCACCTATAACCCATGTAATCAGATCTAAATAATTGGTTATATACATTTCTGAACTAAATACCCATGCTGTTGCTTTAGATTCTTTAAGATGGTATATAAGAATGTACTTAGTTCCACCAGTGGAACTGGTGTATGTATTAAAAATTGGATGGTTGTAACTTATTCAATAAAAATATAGCAACCGGTTGGGACTACTTGTTATAGAAAAGGAGAGGGAACATAAGAGTGTGTTACTTGTACTTACTAACAATATCTGGTGCTGAAATTAAATTTAGGAAGTCGTCGTCTTTCTCATGCTGAGAGTATTTGAGCTGTGAGCGCTTGTGGAAAGCAGACAAGATCTCCTGTAGCATATCTATATTCCTCAGTTTGCTGCACAAATTGGACAGTCTGATTGCCTCCTCATGACTGCATTTGGTTTTACATAAATGAGCTTTACCTGTGCAAATAAAACGCACCTTGTTAAGAATGTGGATGAAATACATTTAAGCAAAGCTCTTATCTAAACAGATATTCACAACACTTCTCTCTTGTTTTGCATTCCTTAACAGATTTCCAAGAGTAATACATGAGAAAGTGTTCTTGGTTGATTAGAGTCTATTGCCACAGAACAACAAGGAATGCGAACTATGTAAAGAGTAAAAGAAAAAAGCAGCAAAGCAATGTGTCCATTTACACTAGTTTGTCAAAGACATTTTGTAAATAATCAGCAGAGAAAAAAGTTAAATACAAGTTTATGGGAAACAAAGGGTTAGATTACAACTAGGTAGGATTATATTAAAATATGCATTTGAGATGACAGCAAAATAAACTGACACATACTATAAAACAACATGTTTATGTCAGTGAGAGGGTATATAAGGTTATTAAATATACCTAGTTAATTCCATGTTTATACTTAACATTGTTGCTGTAAACAACCGAACTACAGTTGTAAGTGTTTAGTATGCAAGTAAACAAACACTATATACTATGGTTGTCGTTGTCCAGCCTAAGACCACAAAGCAATCCCTACACTATACACTACCCATCAATCTCGCTGCTCCTTTTCAGTGGACATATTCTAATTAACTATTCAATAAAAAAATTGTTTTATAAAAGATATTAAAAATTTTATGTCAATATAAAACTTTAAATATCTCCAACTGAGACAACAATTTCCCAAGTGCCCTCATTAGGCAAGGCACCACTATTTTTTGTATTATTTTGACAACAACTAAATACATAATAAGTTAAAAGTAACAAATCTGCATAAGGAAATCGCTGTAAAGAGCATTTTCTTATTGCTGCTGTGTGTCCCTTTAATGTTTTAATATTATTAATTAAAAGGGTTCTAAGTTACCTAGTTGCGTTCTCTGTTGCTTGTCCCTTAATATGGTCAGGGCCTTTAGTCCTTCTGGCATATGGTCATAAAGCTGTGACACAGCCTTCTCCTGCTTGTCTTCATCATCTCTCAGGGTTACTGGAAAGACAACAGTGTCCAAACAATATTTATTTTTACATAAATCCAAACATACAAGATTTCCTGCCACAAAATATGGCAAACAAACAAAAACATTTGCACCAGAAATAATAACCATGACTGGGTCAAGGCCATGCATTTTTGGATGGGATCCCTCATGACCCACTCTACCCCCAATACTTTTTATACAAGAGTGCACACTTTCAGACCTCCCACCATTCTCTGCCACCATTTTAGTTTGAGGCTCATGGAGTGTGGGGACTGCCCACTAGGTGGTGTTTGAGCAGTCCTAGCTTTATTTTATAGCAGACAAGACCAAAACATGGAGAGAATAGCAGCAGCAGGTACACACCTCCCAGTTGGTGGCAATCCTACAGATTTGGGACAATTGAGAACTCAGCAGCTACCAAGTAGGGTAGAAAAATAGCAGCCCATGTCTCTAAAATGGTACAGCTATTAACTAAAATGTGTATCCTATACTGTATTATAGTGTATATATTCTACCTCTCCAAAGAAAGTACAAGTGTCACCATTTTTTGGTGTATTGTGGTGTATATATTCTACCTCTCCAAAGAAAGTACAAGTGGCCCCATTGTTTATGGTGCATTATGGTATACATACTCTACCTCTCCAAGGAAAGTACAAGTGGCCCCATTGTTTATGGTGCATTATGGTATACATACTCCACCTCTCCAAGGAAAGTGCAAGTGGCCCCATTGTTTATGGTGCATTATGGTATACATACTCTACCTCTCCAAAGAAAAGTACAAGTGGCCCCATTGTTTATGGTGCATTATGGTATACATACTCTACCTCTCCAAGGAAAGTGCAAGTGGCCCCATTGTTTATGGTGCATTATGGTATACATACTCTACCTCTCCAAGGAAAGTACAAGTGGCCCCATTGTTTATGGTGCATTATGGTATACATACTCTACCTCTCCAAGGAAAGTGCAAGTGGCCCCATTGTTTATGGTGCATTATGGTATACATACTCTACCTCTCCAAGGAAAGTACAAGTGGCACAACATTTCAGAGGTAAATTAAAGGAATCACAGCAATGTAAATATGTAATGTATATGTTTTTACTAGGATTAAAAGGGACAGTAAACACCTTGGAATTTTAATATAACATTTTTAAGTATGCATAATGAAATAACTTTGCAATATATTTTCATTGTTTATTTTGCCTCTTCATACATAATTTAGCTCTGAAAATTGATCAAGTTCAAATTCCCAGAAATTGAAATGCACCCTGCTGACTTAAAGGCTAACCCTGCTATATATATTTCCCCAATTGACTTTATCAGAAAACAACTGCAAAACAAAGCACTGCATTATCAACGTTGTGACCCAGGCTAGCCTTGTTGTCTGTGGACTAAAGCCCAGATTGGCTCCTCCAAATAAGGCAAATGGTGGGCGGAGTTTGGCTTTTGAAAAATAATTACAGTAAAAAAAAAAAAAAGGATGTTTATTTGTTTTAAGACTTGTCTAATGTTATTCTATGGCAACAACAAGACATAACTGTCTTGTAATTACAATGTGTTTACTGTCCCTTTAAACATTTTAACTGAAATGTTATTCTGCGTTTTTTGAAGTTCCATAAGGCAGTTACTTTATTCCCTCTGAGTAACATACCTGGTTATGAACTGAAGAATAGAGAATAAAAACCCATGTCTACCTCTTTTCTTTTTAACCTTAGAGTTAGATTTTAAACTAAAAAGGGCATAAGTATGACATAGAATCTTCACATCATGCAATACTTACGCTGGTGGTCTATCAGCAGAATTGCCACAAAGTAATGCGCTAGGGCTTTGTAATGTTCGGCTTTCACTTGCACCATGATGGACCAGGAATAGGGGACATTTTCTTTGATTGGAGCTTGATTCATTGCATTGAAGACTTGCATGTAAATCTCACTAACCTATAGCAATGTAAAAGAACACAATAAAAAAAAAGTTTTCTTTTGTCTTTCAACTACATGACAACATAGAAACAGTTTAGAAGTTCCAGAGGACACATCTAGTATTTCATTCTAAAGTGTAGACTTATTAATGCTCTTAAACACATTATGCCTATCCCAGGTATTCTTGAGTAATTGTCCTTACCATCTGTATTTATTAGTGTCTACACCATAAATCAACCTTGCTTTCTATAAATAACTCCTTATGCAAATCACTATTGATCCAGTTTAAGATTATCATCCTTATTATAACAGATTTACGTATTAAGTCTGAGAAATGTTTCCAGCTTATCAGTGTGAAAACCATAGAATAGTTCACAAGTAATTAGTTAAAAGGGACAGTTTACCCCAAAATTTTCTTCCCTTTAAAAATTGTTCTTAATGGTCAATTTTACCTGCTGGAGTGTATTAAATTGTTTACCAGTAGCTAATTTGGAATTTGAAATAGTGTGGTATACCCACCTATACTGAAAGTTTCTATACTGGAGTCTATGCTATTGATAAGCCTATGTAAACACAGCCAGCTGAAGAAATTACACTCTGTGTGGTGCAGATTAATTATGTAATAAAATGTTAATTTTCCACTGTTCTCTCTAAATATTGAGCTTTGGTGTACAGACAAACATAAGATAAGTATGTATGTGTACACAAAGTGATATCATGAGATATGATATTACCTGCACGCTCAACCCATTATAATAGGCTGTGGTTTCAAAGCACAAAACCAGCTGATTCCTATACACAAATAAACCTGAAAAAGCATGCACGCAAAATATACAGCCCAGTTAAAAAAAAAAAGAAGATCGATCTAGATGCAGTGGCATCTCTGTTCTTTAATAAGGGATCTGGGAGGGGGAGGGTTGAAGATTATTTAGGGGGGCCAGCTACACTACAGAAAACAAATATTTTATATTAAAAAAGTAAAAAAAAACTATTTTGGGGGGCAAATTGGGTACTGGCAGACAGCATATTACAAGTGTGGTGCGCAGCAGTATTTAACAGCCTTATTATTACCAAAAAGCAACACCAAAGCCATATATGTCTGCTATTTCTGAACAAAGGGGATCCCAGAGAAGCATTTACAACCATTTGTGCCATAATTGCACAAGCTGTTTGTAAATAATTTCAGTGAGAAACCTAAAATTGTGAAAAATTTAATTTTTTTTTTTATTTGATCGTATTTGGCGGTGAAATGTGGTGGCATGAAATATACCAAAATGGGCCTATATCAATAATTTGGGTTGTCTACTACACTACACTAAAGCTAAAATTAAACCTAAAAGCTCCCTACAAGCTCCCTAATTAACCCCTTCACGGCTGGGCATAATACACGTGTGGTGTGCAGCGGCATTTAGCGGCCTTCTAATTACCAAAAAGCAACGCCAAATCCATATAGGTCTGCTATTTCTGAACAAAGGGGATCCCAGAGAAGTATTTACAACCATTTATGCCATAATTGCACAAGTTGTTTGTAAATAAATTCAGCGAGAAACCTAAAGTTAGTGAAAAAAATTGTGAAAAAGTCAACAATTTTTTTTATTTGATCGCATTTGGCGGTGAAATGGTGGCATGAAATATACCAAAATGGGTCTAGATCAATGCTTTGGGATGTCTTCTAAATATAAATATATACATGTCAAGGGATATTCAGGGATTCCTGAAAGATATTAGTGTCCCAATGTAACTAGCGCTAATTTTGAAAAAAAGTGGTTTGTAAATAGCAAAGTGCTACTTGTATTTATGGCCCTATAACTTGCAAAAAAAGCAAAGAACATGTAAACATTGGGTATTTCTAAACTTGGGACAAAATTTAGAAACTATTTAGCATGGGTGTTTTTTGGTGGTTGTAGATGTGTAACAGATTTTGGGGGTAAAAGTTAGAAAAAGTGTGTTTTTTTCAATTTTTTCCTCATATTTTATATTTTTTTTATAGTAAATTATAAGATATGATGAAAATAATGGTATCTTTAGAAAGTCCATTTAATGGCGAGAAAATGTATATAATATGTGTGGGTAAAGTAAATGAGTAAGAGGAAAATTACAGCTAAACACAAACACTGCAGAAATGTAAAAATAGCCATTGTCATTAAGGGTAAGAAAATTTAAAAAAATTGTCCGGTCATTAAGGGGTTAAATAGTGCTCTTTCGTAGGATAAAGTCTGAGGATTTCCATAATTGTAGCAACATATTCAGTTTGATATTCTTCTATGCCTTAAATTATTGTGTCATTGCTTCTGTAGTGACAAGTTACATATTAAAAAAAAAAAAAACACTAGCAGATATCCGTCACTATTGACGCAGCAGCCAAGTTCATGACGATTCAGTTTAAATACAAACTACATTTGAAAAGCAGTTTGACAACATCATAAACGTTAAGTGATCCATGGAAAGGGTGACCAGAAACAAAATGTAAGAAAATATTGAAGTTATGTCCACAGCCCAATAATATTAAATAAATATATGCACCTTTGCAGACTCCTGTGCCATCTTCACAAGAGTGAAGAATTCATTGTGTATTCCAGGTAAGATCATTTTTTCAAAATAACACTCCTGCGCTTCCGCTAGCAGCATTTTTATCAGGGCCGCCAGCATAGCAGGACTCATGTCATAGCTGGGAGTGTGAGTGAAGTTTTCCTTTAGATACTGAAGAACACCTGCAATGAAATTTAATTATACACATGGTCAGGCCAAATATATACATTCAGCACTAAGCTGAAGCAAAATATTTTTAAACAGTTTCTTTTAATATTGGCTAAAATTGTACCTGGGTGGTAAGAACAATCAGCCTGGTGATGTATGCAGATATAAAAAATCTTACATACATGCTAAAAGTGCAGTAACATTTTTATTAGTGCCGGATAGCTCCCTGCCACTTAAGGGTTAAGTATAAACGTTCTGTAATACAATCCTGTAAGGCAGAACATGCCGAAACAGCTCCATACCCATATATGACATGGCCTCCAGTGTTCCCACTATGAGTAAATAGTTTTCACCTTTTGCGGCAAATACATTTTATGAACTCTTAACATGTCACATAACCTCACCTACCTCCTCCTCTGTAGCAAATCAATGCTTTAAAAAAAAAAAAAAAAAAAAGAAATTCTGTTCCAGGACTTCTGTACCTGGTCTAACTGGTTACACTAGCCAGAGAAGACTGCTGCGATTTTGCTCATTGCCTTTTATTCAATATAATGTAATACAATATAATTTTTACTTTATAATTTTGAAACAAAGCAGCAAACACCTGCCACACAAAACATAGCTTTCAAGCGCAAAATTTGAACCCCCACGTGTGACAGACACACAAGCTAGTTCAATTGAGCTTAAAGGGTTAGAAATCTTTACTTTTAAAACATTATAAAAAATTCATAAACACATAGTTTTATAGATTAAACCCTAGCAATTCTCACCTTGAAACAAAGCTTTAATATTTAGTAAAATTATGTTTTAATTTCCCTTGTAAACGGCCGTAATGACCGCCCATAAATGTAGGCTTTATTTACACATAATGTATGCCATTCCCTCCTCCAATGGCGCTGCAGCACTGATCCCCTAATTAGCATATTTACATTTAGAGAAAGTATTTTGTGCAGCCCAAGAATATAAAGTGCACCATCTATCTATCATTTACCCAATGATATCAAAACCGCACCCAAACAAATTTAAAACAGCTAAACTGTACATTTTAGTGCTCCAAAATTAGTGTTGTAGTGGTTACGCTGGACTAGTTACTATGGCAACAAGTCGTGTAATTTTTGTAAGAAGAGCTGATTTTTCGCATTATGTGCATTGCCAGACACCGAAAAAAGTCTGCAATATACTTTCATCTATTTTGTCCATTCTGAAATTGTGAGCTTTTTTTTTTAGTTCCTGTTAAAAATAGCCATTGGCTGCACACTCTAATGACCTATTTATAACTGTCTTTAATTGGCCACAGCAGAGAAGGCAACCTAAGTTATAACATGGCAGCTCCCATTGTTTTATAGACACTAAAACTTTATACTTGTTTTGTAACTATTTCAACAACTAATGAAACTTTCAAAAAATACATCTACATGTAATTTTCAGACTAATCCTTCTTTGAATGCATCATTCTATCTAGCATTCGTAAACTTTCCCCTTTGTATAAACAGATCCGGAATGTTAGCAATATTTTAGATGGACTTTAATTCATCCATTCTAATGAAGATACAATTTAACTTACATTCTACTGTAGCAAATTATTTTTTTTTGTGAGCTAGCGGTTTGAAATGTTCTCCAAATCAGCGCTCTTGCCATAAGGAAATATTGGGTATAGATTAAGCACCTAGAGACAATAGCATCTATAGCTCTGAACAAAGGCTACATAGCTAGCCCAGGGATGAACAAAGATGAAGGGTTGTGTTCAGAGCGCCTCAATCAGGGTCAGGTGGCTGAGAATCTTACTCTAAGAGTTGCCAAACTTGGATTATGAGTATATACTTGGTATGAATCCTAAATTAGTAGTGACTTCCAAATTAGCAGAATATTGTATTGTGATTTAACACATTATACAAATATAGGTAATGTAAAATGAATACAATTTTATTACAAAGAATTAATACAGATGATAAAAATTGTGGATCCACAATGTACAGTTAAAAGCAATTTGTAAAAACAAGTACAGTGGTAAGCTGATAGTGGAGGTTACCAAGAAACTAATAAATCTTCAAACTCTAAAAAAAAATACTACTATAGGTGGGTACTATTATATGTTGTCTGATGCTGAGACTATCTTCTACAGTGGGGTCGTGTAAAAGTTGGTGAAATTGTGGGACCGTGGACGTGTAATAAATCCTATTATCAAATTGGGTCAGAAGTAACAATACAAAAGGTCAATAGCTAAAAGTGTCAATGGTTCAATTTGACCGTTAAAGGGACAGTCAACACCCGACACAACCACATTCCATATGTTTGTAAAGCAAACAAAGATCCGCCTGCACCGGCTCCCTTCTCTATTACCTCTATCCTTGTGCTAGGAATCCTTCCAAATACATACGTTAATGTAGTCGAAATATGGCCGCCAAACTCCCCCCACGGTTACGTACTAACCTTCTTTCAATCCATCCTCCAATCAGAATGGAATCCTCGGTCAGAATCTTCAATAGGAACCAAAAAAGCAGAACTTTATTCTCCCCAATAGTTTCTGACGTATTATATTTTTAACAGTACCCTATTACTTAACACCGATCTAATTAATTTGATGTGTCAAGTCCGATTGCTGTGTACGATCTGACTGATTTACAAATGCGCATGCGCAACGACATATCGTGCGCGTCATCACGCATGTGGGTCTTCGTTTGCGTTACAAACATATAGAATACGGTTGTGTCGGGTGTTGACTGTCCCTTTAAGTGTTCCAAAACACAAACGGACTCCTATGAGTTCCAAAACATATGGCACTCACACAATTTATTTTTTGTAGCTAGAGCGTTGATTGGAGAACGGTTCAAACTGTTGGCTCACCAAAAAAAATTAAATTACTTTTGAAGTGGCTGGCCGGAGCGCGGGATATTTGAATTTCAGTGCTACATTAAAAATTAAGTTAAAGGGACATTATACACTCATTTTTTCTTTCAAATACATGTTTTGTAGATCTATTTATATCGCCCATAAAGTTTTTTTTTTTGTTTGTTTTTTTTAAATGTATAGTTTTGCATATTTTTAAATAACATTGCTCTGGTTTTCAGACTCCTAACCAAGCCCCAACGTTTTAGGAGAATACCATCAGATACCTACTCCAGCTTGCTCCTGCTTGTGTAAAGGGTCTTTTCATATGGAAAGGAAGGGGGGGGGATAGTGTCTTATTTGCCACTTGCAGTGGGCTTTCCAGCTACCTTTACAACAGAGGTAAACTGAGAGCTTCTAAACAGTTTTATACTGGATTTTTATATCAGTACCTGTGCATCTTATTCTTTATAGTAGTGACTATTACATACAGTTATATGAAAATTAGTGTATACTGTCCCTTTAAGTGACAGTCAAGCACAGTTACTGTAAGCTTGGAAATGGGCACCAGGGGCATGTAAAAGATGCAAGTTTTTGTAAACAATATTTTTTCAGGGAGGGGTATTTTTAAATTATTTTTAACCTCAGTTTTAACTTTTTATTTAAAAGAAGGGGGGTGTCTTACTTCCCACTTACAGTGGGCTTTCCAACTACCTTTTCGAGAGAGCTAAACCGAGATCTTCTAAGTAAGTTTTTAAACAGTTTTATACTGGATTTTTATATCAGTATCTGTGCATCCTATTCTTTATAGTAGTGTATATTAAGTGCAGTTATATGAAAATTGTTGTATACTGTCCCTTTAGAGTGCATCTTCATCACAACTGATATATTAAACCCCTGAAACAGAAGGCTAATCCTGAACCCCTCATCTCACAATGGGCAAACTAATAAGCAAGTGAAAAGAGGAACAATCATAATACTCATACCTAGGGGAACTTCTAAATGACTTTTTCAGAACATATATTTAAATATTTAATGTCTGTATGTTTACTCTTGTGAGAACTTTGCTTTATTGCAGACTGTAAATACCACAGGTACAGAGCAACAAGACTATGTAACCTGCAGAATGTCTAATATGGAAAGCACAAGCAAGCTGGTGTGTTCATATAACTATAACATTTTTGAATATCACTGATCCAGAGTTTTCAAGGCCTGGCTTTATAGCCAAGGGCAAATAAGCACACATTCCACAGATACCGCCTGTTCTAAACTGAAAAGTTAATAGTCAACATAACAATAATACTGGGCAATTTCCCCACTGTCCCAAAACATGCAGCACAGTCTTGATATGTGGGATATGTTAGACTGTCATTTCTTCCAATATCAGCCCTGGTTTCATATAATACAACTCGATGCTACACAAAAGATCACAGAAATGCAAAACCCCATTCATAATTACCAGTCCATAATTGCAGCCAACCCATACTTTGTACCAGACCACCCTGGGTTCCTCAGTCACTTGTCTCCTAGCTATTAACTTTAATTTAATGAAGATAGAGATATATATATATATATATAGATATATATATAGATATATATATATATATATATATATATATATATATATATATATATATATATATATATATATATATATATATACTGATTTCCAAATCTACCAATTATTCTAATGTTTTCATGTTATTTACGTGTGCTAGAAAGTTAATGTAAAACTGCTATCCAATTTATTGGCTCCTGGGGCAAGTTGGTTTGCTTGGAGTTTAAAAGGCTTGTTGCTGAATGAATTCAGCTAAGGTGGAACCTATTTCAAATTAAAAAAACAATTCAATTTTAAACAGTAACGCATAACAGTAGCAAAGTGAATTGTTATATTTTTAGCTTGTTAATTTCAACATTAGATTTATAACAAAACATATAGGTTAATCCTTTTTATTGCAGTTTCCTCTTTATAGCAGTTTTGTTCCACTTCATCTAACAGCATTTTGTGGGAAGCCAATCTTATTTGTATAACACACTGTGGAATTTATGAGGCAAATCGTTATGCCATAGTTTCTCAGAAACAGAACAGATTGTGTATTAAAAGAGACATACAAGTAATACATTAACTTTGATACATCACTTCCAGTACCCATTAAAACTCTTTTGACTAAAAGAAAAAAAAACTGAAAAGAAAAAAAAATGACCTATTTTTACTTAATTTACAACACAAGGCAAATTCAACCAATCACATAAGTGCACTCCTGACTTCTATTTGCTGTTAAAGGGCATGAAGCACTAAATACATTTAATAAGCATAGTACTGAGGTAATTCCCCACCTCCCTCTAGTTATGTGTGACGCCATGCTGAAGTCTAGCTTTCACTACATTACAGTTCTGATGTGCTTGCACATGTGAAGCAAGTCTCCTTTATATACCTGCACTAAAACCTAGGTTCCAAAATGGCACCCATAATAATAGGGAGGTGCATGAAATGTATTTAGTGTTTAAAGGAACGATACTCAAATGTTAAAGCAATAGAAAGTGATGCAGCATAGGTGTAAAAAGTAGAGAATATCACCTGAACATCTTTATAAAAAAAAAAAAAAAAAAAAAAAAAAAAGATATTTTACCACAAAATCAAGATGCTAGTTCCAGGACTTGCAAGGGAGCATGCATCTTGTATTTGCAGGCAGTCATGTTATTTTCCTCCTCAGTTTAAGGAAATTTACTGAGAAATCTCTCAAAGTTTCAGTAAAATCTCATGAGATCACAGTAAAGCAAAGTGTGACCTCAGCACAAATGAAGCTGATTGGCTGTTTTTCCCCCCAACATTCGGCTACAGTAGCTGAAGAGTAACTGTTCACTAAGCAGTTACTAGTGTGAGCTGAATACATTTTGAGGTAAACATTTGTGATATTTTCCTGTCAGCTTTTTACAGTTATATGCTGAATCACTTGAAAGTAATGCAGCATAAGTATTATGTCCCTTTAATTTAGAATGCAGCACTCTGCACATGCCCAGAAGTACTACAGTCCACACAAAAAAAGTGAAAGCACTTGTGATAAATACAACACCGTCATATTTGGCAGCTTCAGTCTATGTTTTGTTTACCGAATAAAGTGATTTAATTAGAATTAAAAAAATAAACAGCAAGATACATTTAGACATAGCAAGAAGCATTTTAATTTGTAAAAGAACTAAGATAATGGATCTTTTATGTGACCACATTATTATCCATTTTTTTTTTATTATTTCCAGAATCTTTTAAATAAAAAGTTAAAACTGAGGTTAAAAATAATTTAAAAATACCCCTCCCTGAAAAAATATTATTTACAAAAACTTGCATCTTTTACATGCCCCTGGTGCCCATTTCCAAGCTTACAGTAACTGTGCTTGACTGTCACTTAAAGGGACAGTATACACTAATTTTCATATAACTGTATGTAATAGTCACTACTATAAAGAATAAGATGCACAGGTACTGATATAAAAATCCAGTATAAAACTGTTTAAAAACTTACTTAGAAGCTCTCAGTTTACCTCTGTTGTAAAGGTAGCTGGAAAGCCCACTGCAAGTGGCAAATAAGACACTACCCCCCCCCCTTCCTTTCCATATGAAAAGACCCTTTACACAAACAGGAGCAAACTGGAGGAGGTAGCTGATGGTATTCTCATAAAACTTTGGGGCTTGGTTAGGAGTCTGAAAATCAGAGCAATGTTATTTAAAAATAAGCAAAACTATACATTTAAAAAAACAAATACTTTATGGGCTTTATAAATAGGTTATCTACAAAACATTTATGCAAAGAAAAAATGAGTGTATAATGTCCCTTTAAAGGGACATAAAAAAATGTTTTTTTTTCATAAACCATTTTATTCTTAAACAAATGCCTTTATTTTACTATGTGCCCTGCAGACTTGTATGATTCAGTCACTGGCCTTATGTTCTTCTGCAGCAGAAAGGGATTGTGACAGGTGTGAAACTAACTGTTTATATCTTTTGAATGCATTAAAGGGACAGTCAAGTCCAAAAAAAAACTTTCATGTTTCAAATAGGGCATGTAATTTTAAACAACTTTCCAATTTACTTTTATCACCAATTTTGCTTTGTTCTTTTGGTATTCTTAGTTGAAAGCTAGACCTAGGAAGGCTCATATGATACTTTCTAAGCCCTTGAAGGCCGCCTCTAATCACATGCTTTTGTATTTGCTTTTCACAGCAGGGGAGAGCTAGTTCAGGTAAACCCTATAGATAACATTGTGAGCACGCCCGTGGATTGTGGCAGACACTGCACTAATTGGCTAAAATGAAAGTCAAAACATAATGAATAAAATGTCATGTGATCAGGGGGCTGTCAGAAGATGTTTAGATACAAGTTAATCACAGAGGTAAAAAGTGTATTATTATAACTGTGTTGGTTATGCAAAACTGGGGAATGGGTAATAAAGGGATTATCTATCTTTTAAAACAACAAAAATTCTGGTGTTGACTGTCCCTTTAAGTACATCGTAAAAGAAGGAACTTTGTATAAATAGAAGATGCACTTATGAAACCAATATTTCCTTTGACAGTAGAACTTCCATTTAAACACCAGCAGAGTGCACAAACGCAGATGCTGTATAACATTATTATTATTAACATCATCATCAGTTATTTGTAGAGCGCCAACAGATTCCATAGCGCTATAAACATAGGTATGATACACAAAGGTAGCGTAGAGGGCCCTGCCAAGAAACGTACTGTTGTAAATCACCTCTCATGAAAGGCTTACAAGCTAAGGAGTTCAAGGGGATGACAAAGGAGGATGAGAGGTAAGAAAGGTTAGCGTGTATTGTATGCATCCCTAAACAGTAGAGTCTTAAAGGAACACTTAAAACTATGAAAACTAGAGGAGAGTCTTGTGGAGTGAGGCAGAGAGTTCCACAAAATAGGGGCCATTCTGGAGAAGACCTGTAGACAGGAGTGTGAGCTGGTAACAAGAGCAGGAGAAGAGAAGGAGGTTGTGAACAGAGCGAAGGGGACGGGAGAGAGAGTATCTGGAGACAAAGTCTGAGAGCAGTGTGGAGCAGTGTTATTAAGGGCCTTGTATGCAAGATTAAGGATTTTGTCCTTTATTCTGGGGGCTAGGGGAAGCCAGTGTAGGGATTGGTAGAGAGGTGCAGCAGATGAGGAGCGACAGGTAAGGAAGATGAGCCTGGCAGAGGCATTCATTACGGACTGTAAATGAGAGACAGACTGGGCAGCTAGGGAGACCAGAGAGGATGGAGTTGCAATAGTCAAGGCGGGAAAATAAAGGAGAGTGGATTAAAATCTTAGTTGTGTCTTGTGTGAGGAAGTGTTACATTTTGTAGATTTTTAACGTGGAAGTGGCAGGTGCTCAAAGAAACTGTTCCAAGGTCGCGCTACGCAACATAAAAAGTGCCAGTCAGATATTTATTAATGAGTTTTTTACAACAGTTTGCTAAAGTCAGATACTCACATTAGTGTATTTAGTTTTATAGGCCCATTTATAAAAAAAAGAGCACAAATGCATTATTTTCATTAATAAAAAGCTAGATTCATTAATCCATTACCTGCAGATTTTTGAAAAGCATTTACAGCTTCCTCCAATCCAGTTTTTGTCTGCCGGTTACAACGGGTGCCTATCTGTGAATACACAGCTGCTATGTTGAACAAAATGCTGGCTTTTTCCAAGGAGATATTTGGCTGACTGACTGGAACTCCAGTAAAAGAGTCATACCTAAAGCAACAAGAGCATGGAATCAGTGTTATGTATTTGGGAGTCAGACAGTGAACAAATGTAATAGGTTTTGACTAGTATAACACTTACTACTTTTTTCACATTTTAAGCATTCAGCGGCTTTAATTGTATAGCCAGCAAAATAGTTTCACATATTGTACATAAATGACATGCATAGCTCAACAAAATGTCCTCACAATAGTTGTATTTTGAAAATACTTTAAGATATTGTTTGGGACTTGCAGAGTACTGCTGGTCCCAAGTGGGAAATGCCACTGATCCAATCAGTAGCGCTAGATCTACACCTGAGTCATGCATCTAGTGTTGTTAACTGGATCAGTGGTGTTTTCCGCTCTTCGAGTTCAAAGCAGTATTTCTACTGTGTTCTGTTTTTCCCCAATGGCTGCAAAAACAAGTAGAGACGGCCGCAGGATACCAGTATGTTCTAAAGTAATTTATTTAATGAATATTTTCTATTACTACAGCAGACAAAAATGCAAGAAGCTTTTAACATACAGGTGAACAAACAAATGGGCTATAAAGTATATTCCCTCATTCCCCGATATATGAAAGCTAAAGTACTTTATGTGCATATGATTTTTTGAATATGATAGCCTGATATAAAAGCACTGGTAAGCATAGTCAGGAGCAGGGAAGGTAAGTTTTATCATCTTACTTTACAGTTGCAATAAACAGGGGGGGAAGGGGGAACCTTAGAAATGCTTAATTAAAAAAACAGTGTAATGTTTAATTGAGTTCCCTTTAATGCATTTCAACTTGACTTGCTATACCAGTTGTAGAGCAAAAACATATACAGGGAATTACTTCTTAAGGTTTATTTTTGTATATGAGATAGTTGTGTTTCCTCTTAAAATGGGCTGAGCTTAAAAGGGAGCCCATGTAATGTTATCTCATCATCTTATATAAACAAAAAGGCTTCCTTATCTTATATATGTCTGAGATAACTCCCCTATGTGATTATATCTGTTGTATCTGGGTTAGATTGCTTTTTATAGCCATTGAAATTTTCAGTAGAGGCAAAATCAGCTCTCTCAAATGACAATAAAAAAAGATAAACCTATCCGTAAACCATTACATTTCAGCAGGTAAAATGGATCATCAGGAACAAATTAAAAAGGTTAGATTAATACAACATACATTCAGTTATTTTACCTGCTATTCTGCACAATACATCTAAAAAAAAATGTGTGTATTCCAGATACTTAAAGGGATATGAAAGTCATTAAAGTATTCATTTTTTAAATAAAGATAGCTCAGATGTGTGCATGTGTTATGAACACTACATGGCAGCTGTGTTTGCGGCAGTGTATAACATTGTTGCAAATACTGCTGCAATATAGGACACAAGAAACGTGGATCTCACAACACTTGTTAATGGATGAGTCATTCATTTGTTTAGATTAATTGCAGACAAAATATTTCAAATTCATTATACATTTTGTAATGTAATAATAAAAAAATAAAATCATTTTTGCACACTTGCGTTTCCTTACTGTTCTGAGGGGGGACAAAAATCATGAAAATTGTGCTAGAAAACAGTTTAAAGACTTATAAAGTATGTACTTTGAGGATATTTTTCAACTGAAGTGTTTCATTTCTAATCTACAACTATACATTTGTAATAAGACTTGTTTAACGTCCCTTAATTAAAACAGCTGTCACTTTATAAAAGGATTATTTTCTTTATCCTGTATTGTGTCACTTTAGAAATTACTTTTAAAAACATCTCTTTATAGGATATGAAACATTTTTTTTCTTTCAAGATTCAGATAGAGCATACACTTAAGCAACTTTCTTATTTACTTCTTTTAATCAAATGTTCTTTGTTCTTTTGGTTTCTTTTGTTGAAAAGCAGAGGGGTAAGCTCATGAGCGTAAACGTGTCAGGAACACTGTATGTTATCCCATTTCCAAGAGCACTAGATGGCAGCACTATTTCCTGCCATGAAGTGCTTAAAAATAAATATATATATAAAAAGGTGAAGAAGAAAGGGGACGGCAGATGAGAAGGGTTTGGCTCAGACTTATATCAGTGTTTTGTTAAAGTGAAAGTGTAAGGCTTACCATGTGAATAGAATCCCCAGGTGCCTGCTGGGTGGGAAGAATCTGTTCTCTAGGAATGCAAGCTGATGGAGATAATTCACCAGTAACTCAACTCCAGATTCATCTCTACTGGGTGTACGACAGGCCTGGGCACAGAATAAAAAAAGTCTGAAATACTACACTTTTTACTTTCATTTTCAACACAAAACGCAGGTTTCTGTTTACAGAACATTAGAACAATGTACAAAATAATAATAATAATATACATATAACAGGGTCACAAAGGGGGTGCATTCCAAACGGGGGATATAAGCAACATATTTTATTTATTTTCCAGACTTGTTGATGTAATTATTTTGTGGTTGAAAGCTCCACAACAATAGGAACTCAGTATGACATCACCACACCTTACAGAAGGACAATCACGCTATATTAAGCCTAATTTTGTGAAGGTAACCGAGCAGAACAGCGGGATCAGATGACAAGATCACTGGCTGTTAATTAAACCGGCAACCTCAGGGTTGTATTAATAGACAAATTGAGTGTAATGGGGACAGAGGGGTAAACAAGTATACAATAGATTATTAATCTGAGGGTTAATACAAAGTAATGCTAACATTTCCCTTGACAAATATGAAACCCTACTGACTCTACTTTCATGCAACAGAAAACTGTAAAGAGAACAGTTATTATGAACACTTCTAGGTTTTTATTGCAGATTGCATGATTACATACAGCAAAGGAGACAGGTAAACATACTCAGGTATGCCTATTTCCATACACTGCTCTGGGTTTGCATAATACCTCGAAATTGTGCTAGCATAGGGCCAGATTACGAATGGAGTGCTATTTAGCGCTTTTTTACGCACGTCGAATTTCCCTGGTATTACGAGTTGAAAGTAAAAGATATTGCTCTTGCGCTAAAAAGACGCACACAAAAAGCCGAAATTACAACACTGCGCACGCGACAACCTATAGAAGTCAATGGAACAAAAAATGTGGAGGAAAAAAACAAAAAACATAATTTATGTAAGAACTTACCTGATAAATTAATTTCTTTCATGTAATTAGCAAGAGTCCATGAGCTAGTGACGTATGGGATATACATTCCTACCAGGAGGGGCAAAGTTTCCCAAACCTTAAAATGCCTATAAATACACCCCTCACCACACCCACAATTCAGTTTAACGAATAGCCAAGAAGTGGGGTGATAAGAAAAAAGTGCGAAAGCATATAAAATAAAGGAATTGGAATAATTGTGCTTTATACAAAAAAAAAAAATCATAACCACCACAAAAAAGGGCGGGCCTCATGGACTCTTGCTAATATGAAAGAAATGAATTTATCAGGTAAGTTCTTACATAAATTATGTTTTCTTTCATATAAATAGCAAGAGTCCATGAGCTAGTGACGTATGGGATAATGACTACCCAAGATGTGGATCTTTCCACGCAAGAGTCACTAGAGAGGGAGGGATAAAATAAAGACAGCCAATTCCTGCTGAAAATAATCCACACCCAAAATAAAGTTTAATGAAAAACATAAGCAGAAGATTCAAACTGAAACCGCTGCCTGAAGTACTTTTCTACCAAAAACTGCTTCAGAAGAAGAAAATACATCAAAATGGTAGAATTTAGTAAAAGTATGCAAAGAGGACCAAGTTGCTGCTTTGCAAATCTGATCAACCGAAGCTTCATTCCTAAACGCCCAGGAAGTAGAAACTGACCTAGTAGAATGAGCTGTAATCCTCTGAGGCGGAATTTTACCCGACTCGACATAGGCATGATGAATTAAAGATTTCAACCAAGATGCCAAAGAAATGGCAGAAGCTTTCTGGCCTTTTCTAGAACCGGAAAAGATAACAAATAGACTAGAAGTCTTTCGGAAAGACTTAGTAGCTTCAACATAATATTTCAAAGCTCTAACAACATCCAAAGAATGCAACGATTTCTCCTTAGAATTCTTAGGATTAGGACATAATGAAGGAACCACAATTTCTCTACTAATGTTGTTGGAATTCACAACCTTAGGTAAAAATTCAAAAGAAGTTCGCAACACCGCCTTATCCTGATGAAAAATCAGAAAAGGAGACTCACAAGAAAGAGCAGATAATTCAGAGACTCTTCTGGCAGAAGAGATCGCCAAAAGGAACAAAAAACTTTCCAAGAAAGTAATTTAATGTCCAATGAATGCATAGGTCCAAACGGAGGAGCTTGAAGAGCCCCCAGAACCAAATTCAAACTCCAAGGAGGAGAAATTGACTTAATGACAGGTTTTATACGAACCAAAGCTTGTACAAAACAATGAATATCAGGAAGATTAGCAATCTTTCTGTGAAAAAGAACAGAAAGAGCAGAGATTTGTCCTTTCAAAGAACTTGCGGATAAACCTTTATCTAAACCATCCTGAAGAAACTGTAAAATTCTCGGAATTCTAAAAGAATGCCAAGAAAAATGATGAGAAAGACACCAAGAAATATAAGTCTTCCAGACTCTATAATATATCTCTCTGGATACAGATTTACGAGCCTGTAACATAGTATTAATCACAGAGTCAGAGAAACCTCTTTGACCAAGAATCAAGCGTTCAATCTCCATACCTTTAAATTTAAGGATTTGAGATCCTGATGGAAAAAAGGACCTTGCGACAGAAGGTCTGGTCTTAGTGGAAGAGTCCACGTATGGCAAGAGGCCATCCGGACAAGATCCGCATACCAAAACCTGTGAGGCCATGCCGGAGCTACCAGCAGAACAAACGAGCATTCCTTCAGAATCTTGGAGATTACTCTTGGAAGAAGAACTAGAGGCGGAAAGATATAGGCAGGATGATACTTCCAAGGAAGTGATAATGCATCCACTGCTTCCGCCTGAGGATCCCGGGATCTGGACAGATACCTGGGAAGTTTCTTGTTTAGATGAGACGCCATCAGATCTATTTCTGGAAGCTCCCACATTTGAACAATCTGAAGAAATACCTCTGGGTGAAGAGACCATTCGCCCGGATGCAACGTTTGGCGACTGAGATAATCCGCTTCCCAATTGTCTATACCTGGGATATGAACCGCAGAGATTAGACAGGAGCTGGATTCCGCCCAAACCAGAATTCGAGATACTTCTTTCATAGCCAGAGGACTGTGAGTCCCTCCTTGATGATTGATGTATGCCAAAGTTGTGACATTGTCTGTCTGAAAACAAATGAACGATTCTCTCTTCAGAAGAGGCCAAGACTGAAGAGCTCTGAAAATTGCATGGAGTTCCAAAATATTGATCGGTAATCTCACCTCCTGAGATTCCCAAACTCCTTGTGCCGTCAGAGATCCCCACACAGCTCCCCAACCTGTGAGACTTGCATCTGTTGAAATTACAGTCCAGGTCGGAAGAACAAAAGAAGCCCCCTGAATTAAACGATGGTGATCTGTCCACCACGTTAGAGAGTGTCGTACAATCGGTTTTAAAGATATTGAGATATCTTTGTGTAATCCCTGCACCATTGATTCAGCATACAGAGCTGAAGAGGTCGCATGTGAAAACGAGCAAAGGGGATCGCGTCCGATGCAGCAGTCATAAGACCTAGAATTTCCATGCATAAGGCTACCGAAGGGAATGATTGTGACTGAAGGTTTCGACAAGCTGAAATCAATTTTAGACGTCTCTTGTCTGTCAAAGACAGAGTCATGGACACTGAATCTATCTGGAAACCCAGAAAGGTTACCCTTGTCTGAGGAATCAATGAACTTTTTAGTGAATTGATCCTCCAACCATGATCTTGAAGAAACAACACAAGTCGATTCGTATGAGATTCTGCTAAATGTAAAGACTGAGCAAGTACCAAGATATCGTCCAAATAAGGAAATACCACAATACCCTGTTCTCTGATTACAGACAGAAGGGCACCGAGAACCTTTGTAAAAATTCTTGGAGCTGTAGCTAGGCCAAACGGCAGAGCCACAAACTGGTAATGCTTGTCCAGAAAAGAGAATCTCAGGAACTGATAATGATCTGGATGAATCGGAATATGCAGATATGCATCCTGTAAATCTATTGTGGACATATAATGCCCTTGCTGAACAAAAGGCAAGATAGTCCTTACAGTTACCATTTTGAACGTTGGTATCCTTACATAACGATTCAATATTTTTAGATCCAGAACTGGTCTGAAGGAATTCTCCTTCTTTGGTACAATGAAGAGATTTGAATAAAACCCCAGCCCCTGTTCCAGAACTGGAACTGGCATAATTACTCCAGCCAACTCTAGATCTGAAACACATTTCAGAAATGCTTGAGCTTTCACTGGATTTACTGGGACACGGGAAAGAAAAAATCTCTTTGCAGGAGGTCTTATCTTGAAACCAATTCTGTACCCTTCTGAAACAATGTTCTGAATCCAAAGATTGTGAACAGAATTGATCCAAATTTCTTTGAAAAAACGTAACCTGCCCCCTACCAGCTGAGCTGGAATGAGGGCCGCACCTTCATGTGGACTTAGAAGCTGGCTTTGCTTTTCTAGAAGGCTTGGATTTATTACAGACTGGAGATGGTTTCCAAACTGAAACTGCTCCTGAGGATGAAGGATCAGGCTTTTGTTCTTTGTTGAAACGAAAGGAACGAAAACGATTATTAGCCCTGTTTTTACCCTTAGATTTTTTATCCTGTGGTAAAAAAGTTCCTTTCCCACCAGTAACAGTTGAGATAATAGAATCCAACTGAGAACCAAATAATTTGTTACCCTGGAAAGAAATGGAAAGTAGAGTTGATTTAGAAGACATATCAGCATTCCAAGTTTTAAGCCATAAAGCTCTTCTAGCTAAAATAGCTAGAGACATAAACCTGACATCAACTCTGATAATATCAAAAATGGCATCACAGATAAAATTATTAGCATGTTGAAGAAGAATAATAATATTATGAGAATCATGATCTGTTACTTGTTGCGCTAAAGTTTCCAACCAAAAAGTTGAAGCTGCAGCAACATCAGCCAATGATATAGCAGGTCTAAGAAGATTACCTGAACACAGATAAGCTTTTCTTAGAAAGGATTCAATTTTCCTATCTAAAGGATCCTTAAACGAAGTACCATCTGACGTAGGAATAGTAGTACGTTTAGCAAGGGTAGAAATAGCCCCATCAACTTTAGGGATTTTGTCCCAAAATTCTAATCTGTCAGACGGCACAGGATATAATTGCTTAAAACATTTAGAAGGAGTAAATGAATTACCCAAATTATTCCATTCTCTGGAAATTACTTCAGAAATAGCACCAGGAACAGGAAAAACTTCTGGAATAACCACAGGAGATTTAAAGACCTTATCTAAACGTTTAGATTTAGTATCAAGAGGACCAGAATCCTCAATTTCTAAAGCAATTAGTACTTCTTTAAGTAAAGAACGAATAAATTCCATTTTAAATAAATATGAAGATTTATCAGCATCAATCTCTGAGACAGAATCCTCTGAACCAGAAGAGTCATTAGAATCAGAATGATGATGTTCATTTAAAAATTCATCTGTATAAAGAGAAGTTTTAAAAGATTTTTTATGTTTACTAGAAGGAGGAATAACAGACATAGCCTTCTTGATGGATTCAGAAACAAAATCTCTTATGTTATCAGGAACATTCTGAACATTAGATGTTGATGGAACTGCAACAGGTAATGGTACATTACTAAAGGAAATATTATCTGCATTAACAAGTTTGTCATGACAATTAATACAAACAACAGCTGGAGGAATAGCTACCAAAAGTTTACAGCAGATACACTTAGCTTTGGTAGTTCCAGCACCAGACAGCGATTTTCCTGAAGTATCTTCTGACTCAGATGCAACGTGAGACATCTTGCAATATGTAAGAGAAAAAACAACATATAAAGCAAAATTGATCAAATTCCTTAAATGACAGTTTCAGGAATGGGAAAAAATGCCAGTGAACAAGCTTCTAGCAACCAGAAGCAATAAATAATGAGACTTAAATAATGTGGAGACAAAAGCGACGCCCATATTTTTTTAGCGCCAAATAAGACGCCCACATTATTTGGCACCTAAATGCTTTTGGCGCCAAAAATGACGCCACGTCCGGAACGCCGACATTTTTTGGCGCAAAAGAACGTCAAAAATGACGCAACTTCCGGCGACACGTATGACGCCGGAAACAGAAAAGATTTTTTGCGCCAAAAAAGTCCGCGCCAAGAATGACGCAATAAAATGAAGCATTTTCAGCCCCCGCGAGCCTAACAGCCCACAGGGAAAAAAGTCAAATTTTTAAGGTAAGAAAAATATTTGATTCAAATGCATTATCCCAAATATGAAACGGACTGTCTGAAAATAAGGAATGTTGAACATCCTGAGTCAAGGCAAATAAATGTTTGAATACATATATTTAGAACTTTATTAAAAAAGTGCCCAACCATAGCTTAGAGTGTCACAGAAAATAAGACTTACTTACCCCAGGACACTCATCTACATGTTTGTAGAAAGCCAAACCAGTACTGAAACGAAAATCAGCAGAGGTAATGGTATATTTATAAGAGTATATCGTCGATCTGAAAAGGGAGGTAAGAGATAAATCTCTACGACCGATAACAGAGAACCTATGAAATAGACCCCGTAGAAGGAGATCATTGAATTCAAATAGGCAATTACTCTCCTCACATCCCTCTAACATTCACTGCACGCTGAGAGGAAAACCGGGCTCCAAGCTGCTGCGGAGCGCATATCAACGTAGAATCTAGCACAAACTTACTTCACCACCTCCATAGGAGGCAAAGTTTGTAAAACTGAATTGTGGGTGTGGTGAGGGGTGTATTTATAGGCATTTTAAGGTTTGGGAAACTTTGCCCCTCCTGGTAGGAATGTATATCCCATACGTCACTAGCTCATGGACTCTTGCTAATTACATGAAAGAAAAAAGTGTAAGTGCACTTTGTAATGTAATTTTGATGTGTTTTGTGACACTTTTGTTTCACAAAACAGTTAACCACAGCTCTGAGCACACGCTAACCAAGCAAGATTTAATTTGAATTGCGCTCAAGTAATTGCGTTTACTTTTAACTTGTAATACCAGTGCAATCTAACCTGCACAAACGTACGTGAAAACCTGATATCGCTCACGTGCAAACTTTTGCTCACCACTCATAATCCAGACATCCCAACTCTCCATGAAGTTCAGGGAGTCTCCCTGATGCCATTAAATGGAATGCAATCTTCCTGAAACTCCAAGTACCATGATCCAATGTGGCCCAAATCCGGAAAAAAGTGTTTCTTTAAGGAATGGCTTTAGTTGCCGGGACGTTATAGAACCCTTAAAGCATGCACCAATAACCAAAACCCCCCACTTGTTCTAATAAAATAAAAACACAAATACTACCTTATTTACTGCACGTAATTAAACTTTGTAGTCTAAAATATTTAAGCATTCAACAAGCGTAAGATCACTGGAAAATAGGTTTGTTGTATGTGGTTGTGCAATAAAGCTACTTTTTTTTTTTTAATGTGACTTTATTGGGAAGCTATTTTAATGATAAGTCCCTATCTTATTTAGGGTTTCAAGGTGTCCAATATATAACTGGGGGGTGGCGGCACAGTAGCGGGTGAAACCAACTCCCTGAAATCAGTTTTTGCAGTTTGGGATGTCTGCATAATCTGGTCATAATGTTTTAAAAATGTGTGTTGTGTGTGAATCTTTAAATAACAGGTTATGCATATATAAGGTCTTAAACTATCCCAGAAAGAGCTGCCTATTACCTGTCTTAGGTCCATTAAGTCAGCTAACTCATTCTCATAATCCGATCCATCTTCACTATAATGTTCCAGGATAAAGTCCTACAACAACAAAAATGAAGACAAGGAAGTGTTTATCTGCGTCACTAACAGCAGAAAAAGGAGTTCACTCAAAATCAATAATGCAAATGATTTAAATACACATTTACAGCTAATTATTTTATGTGTATGTGGTAAATGTTATTACTTTTTATTAGTAGATTCCTGGTGGAGAACATTTCAGATAAAATTAGTAACAATCTTTTGGCAACAACACAGAAATAGAAACAGCGCTCGTAAAAAATAAAAGAAATAACCTGCAATAATCGATGTATAAAAATTAGAGAGAAGTTTAAAACAGAATCAAGAATATATTTAAAAAAATAAATAAATCCAAATGGAATAATAAAATCATCCAAATCATGACAGCATTTATTCCATGAATACTCACTGGTAACTTTCTGCTTAACCAGACCAAAAGAGTTAATAAAATAATACATTCACCTGTCCAGTTTTTAATTTGCAAAAAGAGAAACTAAGTTACCTGTGGTTTTCGGCATTCAGATAATTCCATACCGTAGATATTAAAACTGAAGTGCAACTCCTTATCTGCATCTTCAGACATTTTGAGTTTTAAGACTATTAAACAATTGTTATTAACACCTTTAAACTCTCTCAGAAACTTCCCTGTATTGCCGCACATAAATAGGTACAATTGGTAAGCCAATCAGAAGCCCCATACTTGCATAACCACCAATCGCTGCCCATGTCCTGTTTAGGACTGGCTGTGGCATGCGAGATTATGTTCTCAACACCTTTGCAAGGGTTAAACACCGTTACCAGCAAGCATTCATGAAACAAACATTTTTTTTTAACAAAATAGAGCCTTTTCTATTGTATTAGAATGTCAGTTAAATAAATGGCAGAAAAATTGTGCAGCTATCTGCAGTCAAATCAGCACAATCTGCACTTGCCTGGTGCCAATCTGTATTTATACAGGCATTGATTGCCCTGAACAACATACCTACAAATCATTTTATGTTGTTTCAGAAAAATGTGTGGTTGGAAATAATCCAGTTTTCATTACCGCTTACTAAATTGCTTAATCATTAATTATTCAGAAGATATGAATCTGAAATAGTAATTGTTCCATTAATATCCCACTGATAATTAGCCAACACCGAATTTGTATTATGCTGTTATTGAATTTTGTAATTCTCTTTTTTTTTTATATAAATGTATATTTCCGCATAAAATGACTGAATTACAACATATGACATTCTTTACTAAGGTATTAAACATGACACTACAGTGATATTTATAGATATATAGGGTGTGCTGATTTCAGGAAGTTCCTAATTACAAATACTTGTGGAGGTACAGATTTTATGCAATGAAAGGGAAGATACTAATGGTTTTCAGTCTGATCAAGAAAGGGTGGGACCATTTATGATTCAGACATCACATTTTTAGCACTGCATCATTATGACACACATAATACAAACAAGTTTCTGCAATACATGAGTCAATTCAATTAATGTATAAAAAGTCACAAAGTCAAATGAGATTTTTCTGTCCCCAGCTCTGTATCATTAGAAGCACTTTATCCTCCACATAAGTTACATATTATAATAAACCGGATAATGCACACCTAATGAGTTTGGCGCAGCACACCCTGCCCATTAAATGACTGGGGGGGGGGGGCCTTACAAGACTGGATACTGATTGGCTCCTTGAACATATCCTATGATCTAGACAGAAAAAAACTGCCCAGGCGTCGTAGAGAACAGAGCACAAAGATATGCATATGTTAAATATGATCCTTAATGCCCAAGACCGTTAAGAACACAGACATCTAGATTGTTATTAAAGTTTAAATATTTTTATCATGCTTATAAAAGAGCATAGCTTAAATATGTTAAAATATTCTTTTAAAGCGATATTAAATAAAAATGTAATTCCCCACAAATACAAAAGTAACTCTTCAATTATTATGTATTTTGACCGTTTTTCTGCAAATTTAAATATGAAAAACTGAGAATGTTCCAAATCCCCGAGTCACAAGTGCCATACCTGTAACTCAGAACCATATATACTTCACTGTGATGGCCTGATATATGCAGTTTATTAATACCTGTCTGTAATTGATCACATCAAAGGAAATAATATAAACAACATCTATTAAACTTTTCAAAGTCTGAAAATATGACAGTTTAAATCTTTTTACATAAAATGTATACAGGATAAGAATTAGTTGTCAGCCCATCAATGTACTCAATTTTGTATGCCAACTGCAGTCTGGATTAAAAAGACACAGAAAACACTGTAATGTGTGTTAGGGCATTTTATTATTTTATTATTGCTTGCATAGAACCATGTGTTTAATCACCACAAAAGGGGTTAAATATATAGTTAAAGTGACATCAAAACACTACGTACATATTATAAGCATAGTATTGAGGGTATTCCTAGCCCCTTTTAGTCATGGGGGCCACCATGTTGAGATTTGCCTTTCATTGCATTCCAGTGCTGACTTTTGCACATGTACAGGAACTCTGGGAGCTAGCTGAACACATCTGGTAAACCAATAACAAGACATGTGTGAGTGGTCACCAATCAGGAGCTAGCTTCCAGTAATGCATTGCTGTTTTGGAGCGGACTTTAACTAGGTGTATAATCCCTTTTGCATGGGTTAAAAAACGTAATTCTATGCATACAATTGTGCAATAATAAATGATCTAACACAAATATGCAAAAATAGAACGCCCCTATATCCCTTTAACATTTTTCTGGATAAGGTAGAGGCACCGGAAAGCCCATTATAGTTCTAAAAATAGATTATATAGGAAAATAGGTGTAGAGGCAGTGTTAAGTCTACATGTAATGAGTGTATTCATCTGTTCTCCACCTAAAGTCATTATTTATCATTCTTAAAATTACTAATTATTGGCTTTTTAAAGAGTTAATGATAACATTTACTACACCCCCTCAGTAGTTTATTTAATCATCTAATAAAAAGAAGACTCACTATGAAAATATTTGACTACAATGCCAAGTTGAATAATGAAGCATTTTACACACTTCACTTCACCAACATAAATGCAAAATATTTCTCTTTATCAACCATATGCAACATTGGTTTCTCAAGCAGAGTCATCTGTGCATAAAGAAATGAACGGCACCGGTTACCTTGAATGCTGTTGTGAAATCAACATCTTTTGTTTCTTTAAGCCCTAATGGAATAAGTGGAATGTTGGAGGCCTGCCTGCAAATAGAAAAAAATGCATTATGGTAAATAAACACGGTTTCTCTCCATAGAGTAACTACATTCTGTCTGACTGCCCTCTGAAGAGATGTGCAATGCATCTTGGGTAGTTATATAATGGTATGGGGGGGACATTTCTGCATGGAGTGAAAAAAAAAAAATAGGGTTAAGAGAAAGCAGATTGCTTCAAACTCATATTAAAAAGGGACTTAAAGGGCCATAATACCCAAATGTTTAAACACTTGAAAGTGATGCAGCATAGCTGTAAAAAGCTGATTAGAAAATATCACCTGAACATCTCTATGTAAAAAAGAAAGATATTTTACCTCAAAAGTTCCTCAGTAGCCACCTCCCATTGTAAAGGATTTCTAAGCAGCATTTTAGTGTGTCTGTCCTGGGACATCTGAAGGGACTAGCATCGTGCACTCTCATATTATTTCACCAATCAGGTAAAGGAAGCTTACTATGAAATCTCATGAGAGTTAAGTCAAATCTCATGAGATCACAGTAAGAGTTCATGACCTCAGCACTGCTGATGCTGATTGGCTGCTGTTCATTTCTTCATTTTTTTATTTTTTTACCTGCAGCTGGGAGCAGCTGAGTATAACTTTTTAAACAGAACTTACTCTGCTGAGCTGAGGAGATTGTGAGGTAAAATATCTTCCTTTTTTACATAAAGATGCTCAGGTGATATTTTCCTGTCAGCTTTTTACAGTTATACTGCATCAGTTTCAAGTGATTTAGCATATGAGTATTATGTCCCTTTAAGTCAAATTACACTTTCATGATATAGATAGAGCATGTCCTTTTAAAGCAACTTTTCAGTTGACTTCTATGATCTAATGTGCTTCTTTTTCTTGGTATTCTTTGTTGAGAAGCTTACTTTGGTAGGCTCAGGAAAAGCAATGTACTAGCTAGCTGTTGATTGGTGGCTTCACATATATGCCTCTTGTCAATGGCTCACCCAATGTGTTCAGCTAGCTCCCAGTAGTGCAATGCTGCCGCTTTTAACAGAGAATACCAAGAAGATAAAGTATAGTTGTAATATTGATATATATCGTTTTGACAGGTAAATATAAAATATATCTGTTTAAATGGAGTGAAAGCAAAAGTGTCTCTCTAGGAAAAAATTTCACTACAATTCCTGGTACTGAAGGGGTTAAAGGGACAGTCTGCACCAGAATGTTTATTGTTCAAAAAGATAATCTCTTTATTACCCATTCCCTAGTTGTGCACAACCAACAATTATATAAATACACTTTTTACCTCTGTGATTACCTTGTATCTAAGCCTCTGCAAACTGCCCCCTAATTTCAGTTCTTTTGACAGACATCCATTCTAGCCAATCAGAGCTGGCTCACCTGAACTCCATGTGTGTGAGCAGTGTTATCTATATGACACACATGAACTAGCACCCTTTAGTGGTGAAAAATTGTCAAAATGCCCTGAGAGAAGAGGAGGCCTTCAAGGGCTTAGAAATTAGCATATGAACCTCCTAAATTTAGCTTACAACTAATACAAAAAGAAAACAAAGCAAAATTGGTGATAAAAGTAAATTGGAAAAATTGTTTAAAATGACGTTCTATATCTGAATCATGAAAGTTTATTTTGGATTAGACTGTTTAATGCCTATGTTAGGTCTGCCTTACAATAAACATGATTTCTTAAATGGTCAGTCTAATTGATAAAACACATCTTATTGTATATTCATTTTTTTTTTTTTAGGTAATTTAACTAGTAAATAAAACTAGTGAGAATGATCAGGAATATTCCTTTTGAATTTGTGAGCGATTCTCTGATTATTTAAATACAGGGAGTAACTATATGATCTCAGTTGAAACCATGTTGGGCACAATCCCAATATTTCTTTATAAATGTGGCAGTAGCAGAATTAACCCAATCAGGAAGTTGACAGATTTAAACTATATGTAATGTACCAATTACATTCCAAGTACACAAATCAGTCAGAGACTTGGTTTTGGAAACGGCATCAGAAGCAATATGAATCCAAGCAAAGGCTACTAAGCTATACACTTTATTATACACTGAAAATCCCTTATACATAGTACTCAAGAATGAAAAAAAATTGTTAAATTAAATATCTTTATGATAAACAGGAATCATGTTTAACTTGCTTTTATTATAATACTTTTTTAAATAATTATTTTAATAAAATGTAAAATTGTAATAAATAATATACAGTTTAAATATTAAACCATGGTAATTCCAGGACATATTTTCAAATGAAAATTCCGTGCTGCAATAAAACTAGTCCGTATCAGCCTGTATTCTTCTACTTCTCTATCAGGATGCGGTCTGTGCTGTAAACCGGCAATTTCTCTTTTGTGATTTAGATAATCATACATTTCTAAACAACTTTCCAATTAACTTCTATTATCAATGTTGCTTCATTCTCTTGGTATCCTTTGTTGAAGGAGCAACAATGCACTACTGGGAGTTAGCTTAGCACACTGGTAAGCCAATGACATCAGGTATAAAATGTGCAGTCACCAATCAGCAGCTAGATACCAGCTCCTGATCCTACCTAGGTATGCTTTCCAACAGAGAATACCAAGAGAAATAAGCAAGTTGGATAAAAGAAGTAAACTGGAATGTTGTTTACCATTGTATGCTCTATCTAACCTTTTTTTCTGGGTTTTTGAAATCTAATTTTCTAATAAAAACTGACAGACATTAAAGTGATGGTAAACCTTAACTAATCAAATGCCATATATTTAATCTTTGCCATTACAAAAGTATGTGAGTATCTTTTCTGTTTTGAATCCATCTGTTAGATGGTTAAATTAGTGCATATAGTAATGCTTCTATTGCAATGTTATGCCGGCCCACTTGGATGAACTCTTTTTTTGTCATGACAATTCCAGTGAACATCCAATGAGCGTGTGTGTCATTTGACAATCTTGAAGTCCAGCCCCTTTAAAGCCCTTGGAAAGCCTATGTAGAGAGTGGATTTGATTGCTCTATAGTCAAAATAGGAAATGAAGGTGGCGGGGGAACAGACAAAACCAAATCGGATTATAAATCTTTTTATTATAAAATATATAAACACTTTTTAAATAAAAAAAAAATGTGGTTTTACTTGAAATCAAATATTTTTCATTGCAACATTCTTAAAGTCTGAAATTTACCATCATTTTTTAAGAGCGTAAACAATATACAGGAGAGGAAATCAAATTTGTTCTAGATACAGGGAAAATATCATGCAAAACATTTAACCCCATGAATGCAAGAGGGTTGCAATACATTACTTTTACATTAAGCCATGGCCCTGCCTAGCACCCAAGGGGTTAAACTCTGCAACATAATTCTCCTGACTGAAACTGGCATTCAGCTGACCTTTAGAATAAAATAGCAATAAAAGGCACAACTGCATATTTAATGTATTGGTTGCCAGATAAGCCTGCCGAGAGATGCTTTGCAATGTGTGGCACTCTGTATAGCAGCTAAGGAATTCATGGCCATATCTTTTATACCAGATATGATTATTTAGCAAACAAAGGTAGGTGCGTAAAGCTTGCCAGTTTCTTTGCCCAACCTTGTTTAAAGGACCTTGTGTTCTACTCGTCTCAGAAATTAAGTAGTCAGCCTTATCTCTCAAAAATATTCCAGCAATGTCTTTATCTTATTAACCCATCTGGGCACAAACAGCATGAGAATAGAATGGCATAAATGAATAACATTGTCTTACTCTGTGTGTTGATAAACCTCCACGGATATATTGAGCGTTTCCAACTCCTCCTTCAGAAGCTGGAGATTGGAGTTCACAAAACTCAGTTCCAGAAGTACCTGCTCACGAACCTTATTGTTTGAGGTTGCCCTGGAGATGAATGAAAGAATCACATCATTGTTCAGTTTTTTTAAAGTGCCCTGGAGTATGTTACCTTGTGGCATGCAATAGATTTGAAGGATGATTTTATCCCCTTGTGACACAGGAATCTTTCCATTGATTTCCCTGAACATTTGTTTTTTTCTTTTTATTAACAGTGTACACCTGCATCAGATGAAATATCACATAGGCCTAGCACATAATACGTCCTTTCATTTTTTCCATTAACCCCTTAGCTGTCATGAAGAGCAGCAGTAATTGTGAATTGCATAGAACACAAAGCTCCAGTAGACTATGATTTCTTTTATAAGGAACTTTATATTTCTAGTCTGCTTGCCAGGGGTATCAAGCTCAATGTATCTGAGGGCCACTGGAAAAGTGTTCATCTCCCATGGGAGCCGCTTGAACTGAGTAAGTGCTACGGAACTGGATATACTAATAACTGGAAGTGACATTACCCAAGTAGCAGTGCATGGTGGTAGTTGTAGCCCACAATATACATACACAGTTGTCTGTATTTATCTTGTGAGTTCTAAGTGAAGTCATCATTCTGGAACCGTATAACAACGTAAGTGACATTTATCCAAGCAGTGCATGGTGGGAGTCTACACTGGACACTTGTCTTCATATTTATCTCGTGAGTGACTATATAGATCATCAACAACTAGTTAAACCTCTTAGAACCCTAAAAAAAATAAAAAAATAAAAAAAAGTGTATATATATATATCTGACAGACAAAATGAATGATTAAACAAGGGAGGGCCAGATGAAACTATCTTGAGGGCCACATATGGTCCTGAAGCCAGTACTTTGATTCCACTAGCTATACAGCACAAGATCGCTACAATAAAGTAAATGGTGATACTGACATGGAAAGCGGTGGCTAACCTGTGGGCTATCAAGAGGGGAAGAGGCCATCTTGGGGCCAAAATCTAGTTAAAATTAGCAACACAATACCCTCTTTAATTGTGCACATACTGCAATATATATATATATATATATATATATATATATATATATATATATATATATATATATATATATATATATATATATATATACACACACATATACACACATACATACATATATACACATATATATACATACACACAGGTGAAACTCGAAAAATTAGAATATCATGCAAAAGTTAATTTATTTCACTAATACAACTTAAAAGGTGAACCTAATATGAGATAGACTCATTACATGCAAAGCAAGATAGTTCAAGCCGTGATTTGTCATAATTGTGATGATTATGGCTTACAGATCATGAAAACCCCAAATCCAAAATCTCAGAAAATTAGATTATTACATGCAATCAATAAAACAAGGATTGTACATACCTGTAGAACAATATCGGACCTCTGAAAAGTATAAGCATGCATACTGTATGTACTCAGCACTTGGTTTGGGCCCCTTTTGCAGCAATTACTGCCTCAATGCGGCGTGGCATGGAAGCTATCAGCCTGTGGCACTGCTGAGGTGTTATGGAAGACCAGGATGCTTCAATAGCGGCCTTCAGCTCTTCTGCATTGTTCAGTCTCATCTTTCTCTTGGCAATGCCCCATAGATTCTCTATGGGGTTCAGGTCAGGCGAGTTTGCTGGCCAATCAAGCACAGTAATCCCACAGTCATTGAACCAGGTTTTGGTGCTTTTGGCAGTGTGGGCAGGTGCCAAGTCCTGCTGGAAAATGAAGTCAGCATCGCCATAGAGTTCGTCTGCAGAAGGAAGCATGAAGTGCTCCAAAATCTCCTGGTAGACGGCTGCATTGACCCTGGACTTAATGAAGCACAGTGGACCAACACCAGCAGATGACATGGCTCCCCAAATCAACACAGACTGTGGAAACTTCACACTGGACTTCAAGCATCTTGCAGTGTGTGCCTCTCCATTCTTCCTCCATACTCTGGGTCCTTGGTTTCCAAATGAGATGCAAAATTTGCTCTCATCAGAAAAGAGGACTTTGGACCACTGAGCAACAGACCAGGTCTGTTTTTCTTTAGCCCAGGTAAGACGCTTCTGACGTTGTTTGTTGTTCAGGAGTGGCTTGACAAGAGGAATACGACATTTGAAGCCCATGTCCAGGATCCGTCTGTGTGTGGTGGCTCTTGTGAAACTCCCCAACACTTTTGAATGGCCTTTTCCTGACAATCCTCTCTAGGCTGCCGTCATCCCTGCTGCTTGTGCACCTTTTTCTTCCACATAACTTTCTATTAATGTGCTTTGATACAGCACTTTGGGAACATCCAACTTCTTTTGCAATTACCTTTTGAGGTTTTCCCTCCTTATGGAGGGTGTCTATGATGGTTTTCTGTACAACTGTCAGGTCAGCAGTCTTTCCCATAATTGCGATTCCTACTGAACCAGACAGAGACCATTTAAAGGCTCAGGAACCCTTTGCATGTGTTATGGCGTAACTAGCTGATTAGAGTGGGACATTTTGAGCCTAGAATATTGCACCTTCTCACAATATTCT